>NC_029786.2:99159659-99161386 GCF_000816755.2 Arachis ipaensis | reverse complement strand
ATTAAAAGATAAACTTTAAAAGACAAATAGGATTTTTTATATAGAAATTATACCTAACAATTCAGTTCCAAAAATCACGCTAGAAAATTAGCTAGAGTACAAGGCACTGAAAGAAATAATCTTACAGCAATTTACAACATACACAGAAGATTACGCTTCCCAAATTCAAACCAAAAAGACTCTTCTTGTTATTACACTGATCACATGCATCGATTTCTAGTTCAAAATTTCTGTCGTTTCCACCCCTAGCTAGATTAACCAAAAAATCCCCTCAATTTTAACCAAGCCAGTAAATGCAAATGGTAAAGTTAAATGTATGTACACTCTCCCGCATTCCCACTTACAAATATATATACACACAACGAAGCCGATATGACAGAACCACACACACATACGTAGAAATTAAAACACTACAAAAAAATGAAGATGGTTCTCGCCGCTATCTTCTTAATATTTTCTCTCTTCACCTTCTCCCAGGCTTCCGTAGTAGATTTCTGTGTTGCTGACTACACAGCTCCCAACGGCCCTGCAGGGTATTCTTGTAAAAGTCCTGCAAAGGTCACCGTAGACGATTTCGTCTATAGTGGCCTTGGAGCCGTTGGAAACACCTCAAACATCATAAAAGCCTCTGTGACGCCTGCATTTGATGCCCAGTTTGCAGGCGTCAACGGCCTTGGAATCTCCGCGGCCCGTTTAGACTTGGCACCAGGTGGAGTGGTACCACTCCACACGCACCCCGGTGCCTCGGAGCTCCTTGTTGTGGTGCAAGGAACGATCTGTGCAGGGTTCGTTTCTTCCGACAACACGGTGTATTTCAAGACCCTCAAGAAGGGAGATGTTATGGTGTATCCTCAAGGGCTTTTACACTTCCAACTCAATGGTGGTGGGACTCAGGCTTTGGCGTTTGTGAGCTTCAGCAGTGCCAATCCTGGACTTCAAATCTTGGACTTTGCGTTGTTCAAGAGTGATTTCCCAACTGAGTTGATAACGCAGACAACTTTTCTTGATGCTGCTCAGGTGAAGAAGCTCAAGGGTGTGCTTGGAGGCTCAGGTTAATTGAGACATTAGTGAAGAGAGAAAATAGTGATTGTATTTGTTTTGTTTTGTTACGTTCAACTGAATTTGTTTCTTATTTGTGTGTTTTCGTTTTGGATTTAGTTCGTATTGCATGCATGTAAAACTAGTAGGATCCTCCTCCTTTTGTATGGTTTCTTTGTGCCAATGTAAGTTTGTCTTAACGGGAAATAACTTGTAGTTTAATGTGTTTGGTTGGTAGGATTAAAAACGCATGCTCATCTAATGGATGAATTTCGTGTATGATTTTACTTGTATTATAATTCATTTCGTCTTGTGATTATGCGCGCTTCTGAACGGAGCCATGGATGGCAAACAGTGCAGCCATGAAATTTAACAATAATGTAGCTATCTCTATGGCTTATAATGATGACCATATTCCTACGTTTTCCGCTGCATCTGTTTTGGAGAAGAAGCCACTCACGTAAAGATGTTTATTTTTTATTTTTTTTTACATATTTTTTAACAATTAAAATTTAATATATGTAATCGATTAAACCGTATTATTTCTGTCATAATTAGAAATCGATTTGTAATTTGACTAAAAAATTGATAAGCCAAACTTTGAATTGAGCTAAATTAATATTTTTTTATAAAAAATTACTACAATACCCTTATTATAGAAAATAACTAATATACAGGGACGGATCCAT
>NC_029786.2:99139313-99159643 GCF_000816755.2 Arachis ipaensis | reverse complement strand
CACGGAGAAGAGAAGAATTAGAATTTAAAATTTAGGATTCTTATATATATATATATAAAAGAGTATTATTTTATTTTCTATAATAAAGATATTGTAGTCATTTTTTATAAAAAAATATTAATTAAAATTTGATTCATCGATTTTTTGGCCAAATTAATTTATCTAATTTAATTTTGACAAAAATAATATGTATTAAATTTTAATTACTAAACAATAATTTTAAAAAAATGACGTTTTTAACGTCTTTATCTAAGTGACTTTCGGATAGTTTTCTTTAACCTGGATAGCAAACCAAGTGACTTAACTATAAACACCATCTTCCAATATTTAAACTTATAAGAACAATGTACGTACAATCACATAAAAAAGAACGTAACAGCAACGCTGCTTCAATTTCATTTATTTTTAAAAGAAACTATGGAACTAACATTCCTTTCATAAAACTAATCAAGTAGGAAGCTCAAGAAAAAGTGCTTAACATCCATTATATCCGATTCTCAAATCAAACAGTAGTTACGTATTGAAATTCTTGTTGAGATCGGTATGTAATTTTACTTTCAAGTAACTAATTGAAAATTGTAATTGAAAATCGTAAATAATTTATTGCAAGTGAAAATAAATTTTAACATGAAAAATTTTATTTTTTCTAATTATGCGAGACTACCATATATAGGGTTGATTAACAAAGTAGATATTTTTTTTAAGTTAGATTGTCTATGTTGTATTATACTTCGTTGAATTTATGAAATATATGATTAAGATTGATAGTTAGAAATTTTGGAGTGTTTTAATTATGGGAGAGACTTTTAAAATTTTTAAAAATTTTGAAACACTTAATTAATAAAATTTAGCTACAAACTCTTTTATGGACAATGTAAAAATAATTAAGCGCTAATAGCTCAAAATTATTTCTGGATGTATGATAGGGTTTATTCAAGTAGAGAATTTGAAACCTTTTTTTGTCGAAGACTTAGACAAATTCTTAAATATTTGTCTGTTGTTCGATGGTGACCTAAGATTGAGTAAGGTTAAGTGTCTATGTGTCAATTGTAAATATGCTAAATTTAAGATGATTAACGATGTTAAATGTGATCTAATGATAAAAGAATTTATGCCAAATTATTGGATTTTGGTACAACACGAAAAAAAAGTCAAGTTAAAAGTAATTTTGGTGTAGATGGATATTATCGTGATGATGATGTACTGGGTGTGATTTTCTGAGAGAATAACGTGTGTGTGGTCTCGTACAGTACGATGGATATATCTTTTTGAACGTTAAATTGGTGTTTATAAGAGGTTTGGTGTTTATAAGAGGTCAATTAAAAATAAAGCCAAGGTATAAATTATAACGAATCTTTCTAGAGAGCTAATAGAGTATCTGTACAATGTGTATAATAGGCTGTTTATTTAGTTTAATATGAGTTAAAAATGAACATCTAGAATAAAATACTACTAATTTATCAAACACAATACACTCATATTATCCAAAATAACCATTCGGGTATCAGAGATAATAAACATCTGATATCCTACTGAATCGAACACAATACAATCCATTATACACATTATACAAATACTCCATTAGCTTCCTATACTTCCTCATAACAATTTTGTCGATGGTCTTTTACCGACAACATTAATTACCGGTATTTTCTTATTCACTGAACCCTTAACTTTTAAGGACCATAAAATTGTATTGTAATTTTTTAATTTCTTAACTCTTTTTATGTTCAATGTACGAGATCTACTATATTATTTTTTCAATAATGAAAGTAGTATATATATATATATATATGATCCGTTAGACTAAAACAACCAGATAGCAATGAATTTGGAACTGAGTCAGCACACAACCCTTCCACAAATCTCTCCTGGAACCACTGAAATCTCGAGAAACAAGCCACCAATGAAGATCCCATCCAAATCGGTAACAAACAGATATGCATAATTGCCCTCGGTAAATCCCATTATATACGAATGACTCACTCAGTCATAGGTACGTTATTCACTCTGAATATCATCTCTATTATTCATACTCTTATTTACTTGAGCGTTGGAGTCCCTTTGCAGGTATCCAACGCCGCTTCCCCGCAAGAAGACAACGTTTCACTCCCTTTGCTCCAAGGAAAGCCAGTTCGAATATCACGAGAATGAGCTATATCTCGGAGTCTATTTTCACACAGGAACATTTGGCGCCTACCGTGGGACCCAAATCTCTCTAACCCCAGTTTTCTTTATTTTGCATATCTCTTCATTTCCTTTTGCAGGACACGAGAGATGGCGGACAAGCATAGTCATGCTCCCTCCGACATCAATTAGGCGGAAATCTTGGCAATCAATGAGGCCCTCAGGGCCGATAATCAAAGAATGGCTGAGCTCTTGCGACAGATGGAGCACGACTGTACCAAAGAAGAACACAAAAATGTCGAGCACAAGGAAGACAACGACAAACATACTTCGGAAACTAGACAAACCACCCCCAAAACCACAAAGACAATTATCAAAAGAACCAACCCTTTCACAAAAGAAGTTATGAGCTTCAAAATGCCCGAGAATCTCACCCTGCCTTCAACCCTAAAACCCTACCAAGGAATAGGAGGCCCAAATATCCACATCACCAAATTTTATGCCATGATGTTCATGAATAAAGAGTTTGTCCCCATCCTATGCCGAACCTTCCCAACCTTTCTGGATGGAGCCGCCCTCATCTGGTTCTCTAACCTACCCGAAGGTTCCATCTCAAACTTTGATGAGCTAGCCAACCAGTTGGTCAATCACTTCGCTGCGTCTAAAATATATGTCCACAACTTTGATTATCTGAGTACCATCAAACAAGGGCCGAACGAGAGCCTAAAAGACTACATGACCAGGTTTGCGGAAGCAACCAACAAAATACCCAACCTAAACTCCGAAGTACATCTCCATGCCCTTAAAAGTGGCCTCCGGCCAGGAAAATTCCAAGAATCCATAGTAATAGCGAAACCTAAGACCCTGGCCGAGTTCCAAGAGAAAGCAACAACTCAAATTGAAGTTGAAGAATTTCGAGCACTACGAAGAGCAGAAAAACCTACTCCAAATAGGGAAGAAGAAAGGCAAAATAGGCACTTAACCGGCAGGACGAACCAGAAATCATTCAGACTAACTCCTAAGTTCGACAGCTACACTCCCTTCAACACGAAAAGGGAGGACATTGTAAAAGACATTCTGCATTCCAAACTCATCAAACCCCCGAACAGAGCCGGTACATATAAGGACCAGAGGCACGTGAACAGATCTAAGTATTGTGCTTTCCACCAAAAGTACGGCCACACTACAGACGACTGCGTAATAGCAAAGGACGTCCTCGAGAAGCTGGCCCGCCAGGGACTGTTAGACAAATACATTGACAGCCGAGGACGAAGGAGGAGTATCGAAGGCCTCGACCATCAACCCAAAGAAACTGACAACTCCCGAGACAAGGGAAAAAAGGTAGACAATGATAACAATCCACCCCGCAGAATAATAAACTGCATTTCTGGTGGTTTTGCAGGTGGAGGATGCATGAACTCGGCAAGAAAAAGGTCGTACCGAGCTATGATGACCATGACAGAGTCAACTTTATCCCAACCTGTCAACAAGGACAAATCGGAAATCTCATTTAGTCCCGAGGACTATAAGGCTGCTGATCGAAATCTAGATGACCCCGTAGTCATCACAGCACAGGTCGGAGAACCTCTGGTAAAAAAGATCCTGATGGACCCAGGGAGCAGTGCGGACGTGCTGTTCTACTCAACATTCCAAAAAATGAATCTGAGCGACAAAATCCTCCAACCATCATCCGGAGAACTGGTAGGTTTCTCAGGTGAGCGAGTGTCTATCCGAGGTTACATCTGGTTACAGACCACCTTTGGAGACTATCCCAACAACAGAACCTTAGAAATACCATATCTTGTAGTAGATTGCAAAAGTCCCTATAATATCATCCTAGGCAGACCATCATTAAATGCATTCAATGCTGTTGTTTCTACCGTACATTTGTGTGTCAAGTTCCTTTCGCAGGATAACAAATTGTCACTATCCATGGAGACCAAAAGGACGCCAGACAGTGCTATAACGCCAGCCTAAAGAGCGAACAACCAAAACAGCCTGATCAACAATACGTCCAGGCGGTGTATAACTCGGAACAACTATCCCCCTTGGTAGACCTAGATCCAAGGACCAACAATCAAGAACGACCAATGCCAATCGACGACCTCACTAAAGTTCAATTACCAAGCAACGAAGACAAGTATACATACCTCGGCAACGCACTAAGAAATGACGAGCAAACTCAAGTAGTCGAGCTATTGAGACAAAACATTGATTTGTTCGCATGGACACCAGCAGATATGTCAGGAATAGACCCCAACGTCATCTGCCACAAGCTAGCCATCAACCCGTCAATGAGACCTATAGCTCAGAAGAAAAGACACCTCAGCACTGACAAAAGGACGGCCTCCCTGGAGGAGACTCAAAAACTACTAAACGCTGGCTTTATCAAAGAGCTCAGATACTCCACCTAGTTAGCCAATGTGGTAATGGTAAAGAAGAACAATGGTAAGTGGAGGATGTGTGTGGACTATACAGACCTCAACAAGGCCTGTCCAAAGGACGCATACCCCTCCCATGCATTGACAAACTTGTTGATAACTCTTCTGGTTTTCAATGCCTAAGTTTTATGGATGCCTATTCCGGCTATAACCAAATCTTAATGCATGAGGCTGACCAAGATAAGACTGCTTTTATTACTGACATTGGTAATTTCTGTTATAAGGTTATGCCATTTGGACTTAAAAATGTAAGCGCTACCTATCAACGCCTCATGGACAAAATTTTCGCAAAGCAAATCGGAAGAAACATAGAAGTCTATGTCGATGACATGGTGGCAAAATCAACACACATGGCAAACCACGCCAAAGACCTAACAGAGATATTCCAACAACAACGAAGATACAATATGAAACTAAACCAAGAAAAATGTGCTTTCGGGGTACAAAGCAGAAAATTCCTCGGCTTTATGCTTACTTACCGAGGTATTGAAGCAAATCCAGAAAAGTGCCAAGCGATCCTAAACATGCGAAGCCCAAAGACAGTCAAAGAAGTCCAACAACTAACCGGCCGACTTGCAGCACTGGCCAGATTCCTCCCTCGTATAGCCCACCGATCACATCACTTTTTCAAGAACCTGAAGAAACAAGAAAAGTTCTACTGGTCCGAGGAATGCGAAGCAGCCTTCACAGAACTAAAGACCATACTTTCAGCCCCTCCAATCCTCCAAACACCAGAAATAGGTAAACCACTTTATTTATACCTATCTATCACTAACAATGCTATCAGTTCTGTATTAGTGACAGAAATAGGAAAGCAAGAGCATCCAGTATACTTCGTCAGCAAATCACTTCAAAACGCCGAGACTCGCTACCCAAAGTTGGAAAAACTAGCCTTAGGTCTAGTCACAACAACCAGGCGCCTATGACACTATTTCCAAAGCCACACCATCGTGGTCAGAACGGAACAACCACTAAGACAGATACTAACGAAACCCGAACTAGCAGGAAGATTAATCAAGTGGTCAATCGAACTATCAGAATACGACATCCAATACTAATCCAGAGGTGCCATCAAATCACAAAGCACTAGCCAACTTCGTTGCAGAACTTACTCTAGAAGACCAAGCTCCTAAAGACAACATATGGACGCTATATGTCGACGGAGCCTCAAATAGCAACGGCTCCAGAGCGGGAATACTCCTCGAGGGTGATCACGGAATACAATACAAACAATCACTACAATTCACTTTCCACGCAAGCAATAACCAGGCCGAGTATGAAGCTTTAATAGCAGAACTGCAACTAGCTCATACCATGGGCGTCACACAGATAAACGTCAAATGTGATTCTCTCCTAGTAGTACAACAAGTAACAGGTAACTTTCAGGTAAAAGACCCCCTATTAAAAAAGTACAACACAACAGTTAGTAATCTTATAAGTAATTTTTAGAAATTTAATATTTCCCATATACCTCGAGAGCAAAATAACAAAGCGGACCTCCTCTCAAAATTAGCAACAACAAGAAATCAAACCAAAACATCCATACTATCCCAATTAACACTAGACGAACCCAGTTTTATGCTAACAACAATTTTGAGTATCCTGCAGGAAGACAATTGGAGATCACCCCTCATAACTTACTTGAAAATAGGTATCATACCAAACAACATCCAAGATCCACGAAAATTCAAAAGAAGAGCAAGCTTCTACACCATAGTCGGAACCGAGTTGTACAAAAGAGGATTTACAAGACCTCTATTACGATGTCTAAGTACAACAGAAGCCAAATTGGCAATAGACGAAGTCCATGAAGGAGTCTGTGGCACACACATCGGCGGCCGAAGCTTAGCCGCCAAAATTCTTAGAGCTGGTTATTACTGGCCGAAGCTTAAACAGGATTGCATGAATAAGGTCAAACACTGCGATCAATGCCAACGTCATGCACCAATCATTCACAACCCAGCCGAGCAGTTACATACATCCGAGATATGTTGGTCGTTCAACAAATGGGGGTTAGATATCCTCGGACCATTTCCCCTACTCTAGGCCAGGTTAAATTTCTAATTGTCGCTATAGATTACTTTACCAAATGGATAGAGGCTATACCATTGGCAAAAATCACTTCTGAAAAAATGATTTCCTTTGTATGGAAAAACATCCTATGCCGCTTTGGTATTCCTCAATTCATTATTACTGATAATGGCAGACAATTTATAGATCAAAAGTTCACAAATTTTCTGCAAAATTTCAAAATAATCAAACAATTTTCTTCTGTTGAACATCCGCAAACTAACGGCCTAGCCAAAGTCGCCAATAAGATCATTTTGCAAGGCCTTAAAAAGAAACTAGAAGATTCAAAGGGAGAATGGACCGAGCTTATCCCTGAAGTAATATGGAGCTACAACACCACCGAGCAATCATCAACAAAGGAAACACCCTTCAGGCTAGTATACGGATGCGACGCCATGATACCATTTGAAGTATCCCTACGAAGTAACAAAACCACAAGTGCAAGCGAAAGCGACAACATAGAGAAAAGAAAAGCCGAGCTTGACCTCATAGAGGAAGATCGAGACAAATCAGCACTTCAGCAACTAGCAACAAAACGAGCTATAGCTCGGAAGTACAATAAGAAGATCAAACCGAGGATATTTTCGGAAGGTGACCTCATACTCAGAAAAATCGAAGACATACGAAAACCATAAGGACATGGCAAACTAAGTGCAAACTAGGAAGGACCATTCAAAGTATACAAAGTCGTTGGCAAGGGGGCTTACAAAATACAAAAGCTTGATGGAACTATCTTACCAAATACATGGAACATATCCTCCCTGAAAATGTATTTCAGTTAGTCTATAAGTCAGACACGGTGGTGCACTCTTTTTCCTACTACCAGATTTTTCCCTAAGGAGGGTTTTGCTGGAGAGGTTTTAATGAGGCACACCACCCCGCAATTTCTCAAACAAATATATATTACAAACTAAACATCTACCCCTATCATTCCCCTTTACTAAATATTGTATTCCAGCAAACAATATTGACTACCGACGCATTTGAGCGTGCCTATCGAAAAACAAAACGGCTATTGAATATGCCAATCAAACACTTCTCTAATACTATGACTCAGAGCAAACCCAACCAACCGCCCACAAAACAACATTAACAGCAGCATAACGTTCCTTGATAACAACTATAATCCAAACCAAATAACGCGATACATTCATAAACAATAACACAACACCCTAAGCAAACAATCCAAGGCAAGCCAATAGCAAAGGACACTACAAAAAAAGTTGGTTAAAACATCATTAATATTAAGGCGGTTTCCTTAAAACGCCACAATATTCATGAATTGAGGCGGTTTATATCACTGCCATAATGTATCTGTAAGTCAGGGACATTTTTGGCAGTACGAACCGCTGTTATCTACTATTTAATTAGAAGAAAGCCCAACCTAAACCTAATTGCGAGTAGAAGAGAGTAAAGCGTGAGGAACGAGCTTCTCCTCTAGTGGCTTCTTCTCCTCCATTGATGCGAGCTTCTCCTCTATTCTTGTGAGCTTCTCTGCCATTGATGCGAGCTTCTCCTCCATCGAGCTTCTGCGTTCTATGTTGTGCGAGCTTCTTACCCTAACTCGTCTTCTCCGTGTCCCTTCTCATTTCTAGGTTTTTATACGAAATTCTCATCCTCTTCTTCCTCATCTTCTTTTGATTTATGATTTGTTACTTCCTCTCTATTTATTACTATTCTTTCAATTCATTGTTTTATGCATGTAAGAGTTGCGTTGGTGTGGCAGAATTCGAAAATGACATCACTGCTGCTCTGCAAGCTTCTCCTCCATCAATGATTCTTCCCCTCCATCGATGTCATGTCCATCAATGCTTATCCTCTGATGGTACATTTACTTCCGTTGATGCGATTTGCGAGGTATTCTATTAGTTTCTGTTCTTCGAGCTTTTGTTCTCCTCATCAACCTTATTTTGTTTGATTCTAGGTTTTAATTATTCTATGCTAACTGCTACTTATTTTATTTAATTCCAGGTTTTGATTTTCTTCCTTGTTCAATTTATTTTTAGGTCAGAAATCAGGGATTGTTAGAAAAAATTGAGTAAGGTCTTCACTGAATTTTTTCATAATTATAGGATTGATTAGAATCATGTGATACTTGTTTTCTCCTGGTATTATGTGCACTGTGAACTGCATTGATATTCTTCTTCATGTTTTCTGTTTGCAGAAAAAGCTTTTAAGGAATTTACTAGTAAGCTTTTAAGTAGTTAGTATTCCATTGACATTTTCTATTAAATTGATCACCTTGTGTTACTTTTTACAGGAATCTTGATAACTCTAATCTATCTGGACATTTGGTATCTAAACTTGGGAAGCTTAAGCATTTTATAATATCTATATGCTATATATACTATGGTTAAAATTTTGGTATGGTGACGTGGGTTTTCTAATGTCAAATGTGCACATATAGCTCTAGTAGACTCTGTTTTCAATTTTTCATCTTAAGTGCTCTTAATGTACTTAATGAATTTTTGCAATTTTTCAACTTAAGTGCTCTTAATGCATTTTTCCCCCTCAAGTAGACTCTGTTCACGTCTTTCTCTTTACTTTAGGTGTGAGGTTTGTAATGCTCTTCCTTGTTAATAATAATCTCTTTTGTTTCCAGTTGTAGCACAAATAGTAAGCCCTTTTCTTTCTATTTGTCACTTTGTTGGTGTGCATTAATCTCTACTCTTTCTTATGTTGTAGATATTTAGAGCACTTGCTTATCTTCACAACAGCATTGAAGTATGTCACAGGGACATAAAACCTCAAAATTACTGGTATATTTTTATAGAAACTTGTTTATTTAATTTCTCATCATAAGATTAATATAATCTATTATATCTAATGCATCAAAAACCCCTCCACCACTTCATGTTGAAAATGGCTTTCCTTGGTCTTTGATATACCTCAGTCATATGTGAAACAAGATTAAACATAAAGCAATTGCATAAAATTAGCAAAATAGAAACTCAAATAGCTAGACCAATATATTTATCTATTTTATTTGGTCACATTGAATCTGTATTTAACAAAGTTTGGTGGTGTATTAATCATACAATATCTCTAACCTTGCTTTAATATCAAGAGATGTTTACTTTATACAAATTTTTTTCAAAATTTTCAATAAATTTTAATTTTATTTTGGTTCATTTTAAGTGCTGGGTGAGGATATGATCTATGGCATTTCCATAATTTGGATTCTATATTTTGGTTGGATAATATGCTAAGTTATTGGCTTTCTGCAGTTTTCCTTATTAAGGGGACTCTGGAAAATAAACTAAACCGAATGCAACACACTAGAGTATATGTTAATATAGTATGGTTGATGTGGTTTATGCAGTAACCTAAGAATATGGTGTTCATTATGAGTGGCCACTACAAAAAAATGTTGGTAAAAATGGCACTAATTTTATGGCGGGTTTAAAGAATTGCCATTATCTTTGTTAATTTCGGCGGCGCTTGTAAACCCCGGTTAAATTAGTAAATAATTAGTCAATAAATTATTTTTTAATAAGGAGGATTAGAAATGTGAATATTATATTAAATTAGAATAGAGCTCGTCGAAACGAGAATTTTGACACCAATTTCAAAAAAATCGATCAAAAATTAGACCGAACGGGCCGAGCCGGTTGAACCGGGCCCAAACCGGGCCCGTGGGCCCAACCGGCCCAGCATTTAATGAATCCAAGTCTCTCTTCTCCCCCATTCAGCAGAGGCAGCGTGAAACACATTTAGGGGAAGAGAGAAACGAAGAACGTTTCCAACCCTCACGGTAAATTTAATTTGCCGTAACTCCTCCGTCCGAGCTCTGATCGCCGCACCGTTTGTGGCCACGCGTCCACCGCGTCGAGCTCTACATTTCTACCGGAACAATTTCATAGGTAAATCATTATTTTATTCTCCAATTTTTGGGAAATTAAGTGGAGGTATTAAATTTCTTTACTCTTTGATGTTTTAGGATCCAATTAGCTTGAGGAAAACGTTCACTCTTGCTTATGTGAAGCTTGGGTAAGGTGAGAAAATCATAATTCCATTTTAATTTCATTTAATTTGAGCTTTGAGTATTAAATTGGGTATATATGTGTTATAAATGTGTATTAGGTTGTAAATAAATAATTGGAGCTTGAAATTGTGAATACTGGAGCTTGGAGGAAGCGGATTAGTTGAGGTTTTGAGGGCTGTGTTCTTTTAGGAAAATTGTCTTGGAATAATTCTTGGGAATCGGCTAAGGTATGGTTTAGGTTTCTTGCATTTAATATATAATGTTCTGTGAAAACTTAGGCTAGATGACCATAGGATAAGTTGGAATGCAGGTGTATATTTAATGTTTAGTAATGGGTTGATGAATATGCTTGGTTTGGTTTGGTGATTTGTTTGTAAGATGATATTGGTTGCTAGTTGGATCTTTGAAAGCATATGTGATTGAATTGTTGATTAAATGGCTATATTTTAGTTTGGTTGAATGATGATTGATGAAAAGATATGGAGCTTGTTGAGGATTATTGTTAGCAATTTGGATTGGTGGTAATAGGTTTGAAAATAATTGGAATGGAAATTTTGAATGAAAAATGAGGTATTTTGTGTTAAAATCCTAGGATTTGTGAACTATGATTTTTAGTTGAATTTTGGTTGTTGGGTTTGAATATTGTATGAGTATAATTATTGATCTGAGGTAGATTTATTGTGGTGATTGTTATGATGATGAGGAAGGGTATGTTGAATTGAAAAGAATATAGGTTTGGACCGAAAAGGGTGGCAAAGTCCGAGTTTTAGAAGAGATGCTGCCAAAATTTTATAAAAATTAGAGATTTTGTTTAGATGATTATTTAAAAAGATTTAGATTCAAAGGTTATATGGTTTGATTTTGAGTTATTAAGAAAATGAGCATGTTTTAAGTTTGATTCATTTAGAAAAGAATGAATTATGTTTTGAATTGAAACTATTGATGGACGGAATGGGAGGTGTGATAATGAAAGATAAGGATTGAATATGATTGATGTATGATGATGAATGAGATGCGATTGAGAATGATGTGGATGTTGATGAATTATAATCGAATTATTTATATGGCTTGAATAATTTAATGATCTGAGATACGAGGTTCCCTGGATTAAGTGCCGTGGCTTGCCACCACGTGTACCAGGTTGAAAACTCGATACTCTGTTGACCCTACGACGTAAGTGTGACCGGGCACTATATAAATTCCCGGGAATGTTACCCCCATTGAGCAATATTGATTATTTGAGAAAAATCTATGCATAGACTCTTGGGGATGCACGTCGGGGGACAGTCTAAGGACAATTCAGACTTGTCGGGTTGGCTGGATAATCGACAGATGAGCTTCATCAGCCATAGGACAGGCATGCATCATCTACATATTACTTGAATTACTTGCTTGTGCTTTAATTGGGTGTGCCTATATGTACTTGCCATGTTAAATATGTATTTGTTACCTGCAGTATTTGTAACCTTCTTGTGCTTGCCTTTATCTGTCTATTTGTCTGTGAAAATGCATGATGGAGTTGGAGATATGGAGGAATGGCAGTATGGGACCTAGATTTAAGATTAAGTTAAGTTAGGTTTAAATATTCTTAGAAACCACCTTTTATGGCTCTGTTTAATACTTTAAACTCTATAATCTGAGTGTCGGCGTTCTAGGATTGCCTCTGGCATTCCCAGGACCTTATATATTATGTGTGTGGCACCTTTACCATACTGAGAACCTCCGGTTCTCATTCCATACTATGTCGTTGTTTTTCAGATGCAGGTTGAGAGGCATCTCGTTAGGCGTCTGGACTCTTGAAGCGGAGTGGTTACTGGGTTATTTTGTTATGCTATGATGTATATATATGTACTTAGCTTTCTCTCCACATAACTTATTCTTTTTGATCCTCCTAGAGGTGTATGGAGAGGTAGGATTTATTTTATGTACATTTAGGTTTTGGATATGTATATATATGTATATATGTGTGTATATTCTCCGACCAGTCTTGACTTCGCAGGCTGAGTCAGGAGCTCGTTATTGTATCTTTGACTCTCTGTTCCTGTTTTGGGTTACTTTACACTTGACAGCGGTAGCTTTCTTAGCATGCAAGTTAACTCGTTTTTCGAGCGTTGCGCTTTTATTTCACGATTTCTATTTCCTCTATTCTTCAAGGCTCCTAGCATATTATAATTCTTCTGCTATTATATATATACATTTTATTTTAGAGGTCGTAATACCACATCACCTCTGTTTTACGACTTAAGCGTAAAGCTTTGTGTGGTAGGGTGTTACAGCGCTAACTTATTTGTGTTCTATGATTTGATTTTCAATCTGGCTCATCTCCTCGCCTCGGCAAGCAATGCCGTTGTTGCTCCCTTCAGCAAGCTTCTACAATTTGGTTTCGCCATCTCTGTCACTTCTAATAGGTAATCTACTTAATCTTCTTCTTTGATTTTTTCCTTCCTCTTCGTACTTTTAGATATAGTTCATGCCCTAGCTAGTAGGAAGAAGCAAAGAATGCTGGTTCTTTTTTTTTTGTTATTGTGTATTTTAACTTTCATTTATCACTTATGTAAATAAATTGCTTGTTTTATATCATTTATTTGCTTCCCTTTCTGCACAGGTTACCTTGGAAGAGACCATCAATAAATTACAAAGTGAAAATGAATGGGAGAAGCAAAACCAGATCATTGAATTTGAATTTACGGTTTAATGACTGTATGGATAGCTCTCTTCTCTTATTTGAATATTATTATTATTCTTATATATGTGTTTGGCTATTGACTGGCATGATTAACCTGATCCCCTGCAGGCTAGTTTGGAAATGAGAATTTCACAATTACAGAGTGAGAATAGTTCCTTACTTGAAAAAGAGGTGAAAGACTTAGTATTGTGTTCTTTTAAGAGTTTGGAGCGTTGAGTCTGTAAAGATAAAATTTTTCATATTTAATTTTGTATCACATCCAGGCTGAATTGGTGGAAAAGGCCACTCAGGTAGCCTTGGAAGAGACTATCAATAAATTAAAATGTGACAATGAATTGCACACACGAAAACAGGTGAATCAATTTGAGTGAACAATTTTGACTAATATTTGGAATATTGTTCTTATATGTGTTGGGCTGCTGATTGCTGGCCTGGCATGCCTAACTGGATCACCTGCAGGTTGGTTTAGAAATGAGAATTGCACAGTTAGAGAGTGAGAAGAGTTCCTTGCTTCAAAAAGAGGTGAATGGCTTGAAAATTATTTTTCATTCTAACACTTGGGAGCATCGAGTTTTAAGAACTAGTTGTTAAAATAATTCATTTCCTATATTGTTTTCACTTTTCAGGTTGGATTGGTGGAAGAAACCAAGTGGTTGCTGAGTGAAAAAGAAATTTTGAGCCTTAAAGTGGTACAAATTGCATTGAAATTAACATTGCTAATGACTTGAGCTTTCTTATGTTAAATTAGTTTTTAAATTATCTTAGCATCATCAGTAGGTTGCTGATCTTTATATGCTAATGAATGACATCTATTAGCATTAATTCTGTGTCGGGCAATAAAATTAGTTACTGTTAAGGCACTTTATCATGTTAAATGTATAGGGTTATGTTATATCCTTGTATAGTTTCGTCAGATCTCATTAAGAGGTGCATTGGCCATTTATGTCGTACAGGATTGGAAATTTGAGAAAAAATCATCTGATATTTATACACCAGACAATATTAGTGACAATGCGGGAAGCAGTGGAGGCAATGTTCCAACATCTGAAAGGGACATCGATGAAGAAGCACCACTAATTACATCATCGTCAAGGTTATCTCATATTGGACGCACGCAGCTAACAACCATCCAACAGGAAAATGAAAAAAAAAACAAAGAGAAAAAGAAGAAATCAAATATAAAATTCATTTTAGAGTACCCATTTGGAGAAAGAAGCTAGAAAGAGGAAGCTGAGTCAATTGCACTCTATTCCTCTCATTCTTTTAGACGATAGGTTCTTATAAGGCGATCATAATATGCTTTGTTCTTTGTAATTATTTTGTTGAGTAGAATGCATCATTTCTAGCCTGTGCATTATCTTTGACCAGAGGTGGAGGACATAACTGGCCCTTATAGAAAGTCCCCTATTTTGGAAGCTCAGTTATTTCATTATTCTTCCGGTTTTTTAATGCAACATTCCAAAGTTTAGTTTTATGTTCTGCAGTAGTCAATGCATTTATGATTTCTTGTAATGACTGAGACATTCAATCTTATGGGTTATGATTTCTTGTTAAACTTATTAATCTGTTTAATACTTTATTTATAAATTATGTAATATTTTATTTATAGGTTATGATTTCTTGTTATTGTGAAATTTTAAACAAAAAATTATTTGTTTAACACGGTAAAAATGACGGTTAAAACTACCTTTTTAAATAATAAAAAATGTCACTTTTATCTGGTAAAAATGGCGGTTTGTAGCTGCCATTTTAAATAACATAAAACGTCATTTTAAAACGGTAAAAACGGCGGTTTAAAATGTCATTATAACCAACCAAAAATGCCGTTTTAACCAGGTAAAAATGACGGTTTTAAATGCCATTTTAACCAACCAAAAATGCCACTCTGCTAGGGTAAAAATGGCAGTTCATAAACGCCGTTTTAACCAACCAAAAGTGCCATTTTACCCTGGAAAACCGCCATTTTAACCTATCCAAAAAACCGCTGTTTTATTTGGAAATAATGGCAGTTTAAACCGCCATTTTAACCTATCCAAAAACCACTGTTTTAACCCAGAAAATTGTGGCGGTTTTCTGAAAACCGCCGTAATAACCAGAATGGCACCCAGAATTACGTCGCTTTCTAAAATCGTCGTTTCTGGTAATAATGGCGGTTCAAACCGCCATCAATACCCAAAAAAACCGCTGTTTTAACCAGATTTTTTGTAGTGGGACAAATCCTAGCACGAGGAAACACTATAATTAATTGTTCAAAAGTAGCCACATATGCACTGCATAAGCACAATAAAACACAAATCATCCAGAAAACACCAACAAACAAAATACTAGTATATTACAAAGCTAAGCACCAGGATTCTCGCCCTCACCCTTAGCATCATCATCATCTTCAACCAGCTCGCCTCCGACAATAACCTTACAAGGATCCATCCTCGACAAATCAGCATCAGGCACCAGAAACTTCGCCTGCTCAACAGCTCTTTCAAACCCGGCCACAAACATTTCCAAACCATGATTTTCCTTATCGTCCTCAGCCTGTTTCTTTTCAACTCCAAGCACAATTAACCTAGCTTCAAGAGAAGCTTTCTCCTCAAGGGACTTCTTCAAGGACGTCTCAGCAGCACTGAGCTTCTCCCCTAACTGATTCACCAAATCCAAAGCATCACGAAGCTTACCACTTTTTTCCACATTCTCCCGAATAAGCTGGTCCATTGCAGCTTTGTCAAAAACAACCCTAGAACGTTTCAACTCCTCAGTCCGACCAACACACATCAAGCGGGCACCAATAACCTAAACACAGAAAACACGTCAAAAACGACACACAAACAAATCAAACGAATCACTACATAACATACCTGCAAATACTGGGCCACCCCCAACGTCGCCCACTTCATGAATGAGCTTAACATCAGAAGGGCTCTGAATATGCTCATCAGCCATCATAGTAAAAGGGAAATGCTCGCTCCACAAAGACGTCAAATCATCATCCCCTCTATAACTATGCAATACTTTCTGGTTCTCAATAAACTTTTTAACCTGATCCAGGTTAACCTCTCCTCCTGTTTCCTCCTCAACCATGTTCTTATTTTTCTTCACCTCACCTCTTTTTCTCTTAAAATTAACCTTCTTCAGAGATGGCTGATTAACCTCAGCACCTTTCTCCACCATAACCTGACTAGTCGAACCCTGCTTCTCTACGTTCTTGGTTCGGAAAAAAGCCCGTAAGTTGGATGAGGTCACCTTAGGAGCCTTCTCAACTACAAATACACACATAGAAATAAATACCTACAAACAACAACATACAAAATAACCAAACAAAGCAGTTACCTATATATCCATCAAGGGCATCCCTATCAACTTCCAACTCAAGGAGCTCAACAACAGACAGCAAACCCGACGATGAAATATGATTAACTAAAAACTCCACGATCATTTCATTCCTATACTCCATCCCATCCATCCCAAGTATCTGCCTAGACCTCGAAACCCAATACAAAGGGAACCTTTCCAACAAACATTCATCAACAAACCAAGGATATTCACCCTCGGCAACACCTATCTTCAAAAACATGGACTTAAACCCCTTATAGGAGGACCTATATAAACTAAAAATAGCACAACCTGGAACATTCGCAAGATTCAACCGACAACCCCGCCTAACCCCCTTATACTGAAATAGTGCAAAGAAAACTTCCAATGAAGGCTCAACATCTAAAAACCCAATCAGAATTTGAAAAGCCCTAACAAACGCCCATGAGTTTGGATGCAACTGCGATGGCGCACATTAGTGTGATATTAACCTTTTTATATATACTGATATTGATATTGGTATATGAGAAAGTATAGGGGAATAATGATGATTATAAACGATGTGAACAATGAATTTAAAAAGGAAAGTAAATTAAAAAATAAAAATGAGATTCTTAATTAATTATTTAATTTTAAATTTTAAAATTTAAAAAATTAATATTAACAATTAAACACATTCTTAATCAATACACCTGCTCGCGATGTCTAATTCTTCTGCCATAGACATTAAACGCTTGCAAGATTTTAATGTTGTAATGGAGTCCTTGATGCTGTTGAGAACAGAACTAGAGAGGAACCTTTTTATCTTGGAGATGAGGTTGTCTTCGGAGTACTCCTCCGTCATCTCTAGAAACTCTCTGGCGCAGCGAAGAGAAGCTACGTTGGAAAGGGACAAGTCAATTTTGACACCGTAGCAACTGAACTTCGCAACCAATTCAAAAGTCTTGGAACCGTCGGGGAACTCTATAACCGCAGCCTCACTCTGCACCGCTATCCCCCCGTAGCCCATGTCGTTGCCACCGCACTCCCACGCCGATATCGCCACAGCATGACCGTGCACCGTTGTCCCTCCACAGCTCGTGCAGACGCAACTGTGAAGTGCAACCCCGCCCATCGCCATCATTGTTTCACCAGACACCCTTATTAACGTGTTTGGATTTGTATATGTTTATTTTTGTTCCATTAATGGATTCCTCAATCGGTAAAGAAGGTTCTACAGCCCCATCTTCTTACATCAATGATCATTATACTCACTCAGATGGCAATATTGTGGAGGTGCAAATTTCCAACAAGATATTTATTGGAGGTTTTATTTGCATGCGGATGTTCATTTTACATACAAAAGCAATGGTTGTTCTTGTTGCAAATCCATCGTTATATTTTATTTTTCATATAAAAGGGATGGATGTTCATTTTACATACAAAATGGATGGTTGTTCTTGTTATAAATTTATTATTATATTTTATTTTACATACAAAAGGAATGATTGTTCTTGTTACTGTTAGAAAGGGTAAGAGAAAGCAATATAAAAAGGATTTGTTTCTATTCAGGTTGTGAAATAATACAATATAAAAGGGTATTTATTCAGATATGCTAAATAATTCTAACGAATGCTAATTGATCCTAATATATTCTAACATCCCCCCCCCCCTCAAACTCAAGTAACAACTTGAGTTTGAAACTTATCTAAAACAATGAAACAAGAAAAAAATGCATAAACTGATAGAACAGATGTAGACGAAATTGACAGAAGAAAGCACAGACGGAACTGTCGAAAGAAAGCGTAAACAGAACTGCCACAAGTAAGCGCAGACAGAACTGCCACAAGGAACTACCACAAGGAAATGTAGACAGAACTACCACAAGAAAACGCAAACAAAATTGCCAAAGGAAGCACAGACAAAACTGCCACAAGGAAGCGCAGGCGAAACTGTCGCAAGGAAACACAGAAGAAACTGCTGAAAGGATAGCAAACTGCCGGAAGGTAAACTACGAAGAGATGGTAAAATGTCAGAGGATAACGAACTGCCATAAGGTGACAAAAAAATATATAATATCTCCATGGGAATAGGTAAGCAGCGGATGACAGTGGTGTTTGATAATTAGACTCGAAAAGACACACAAGACAAAGAGGATAGGCTAATCGGTAAGGTGAAAAAACATCAAAGAAGTAACAGAAGATAAAAAAAATGGCATAAAGAAAAAGTGTGAAAAAATACGGTGATTTCACCAGAAGAAAATTAATCTATGCTCTTCAATGAGGATACCATGGTTTTGATACCATGTTAGAAAGGTAAGAGAGAGAGAGAGCAATAGAGAAAGAATTTGTGTGTATTCAAGCTGTATGGAATGATAAATATAGAAAAGTATTTATAGATGCTAAGAGAATTGAAATAATAAAGATATAATATCCTATAATAAATATTCAGATATGCTAAATAATTATAATGAATGCTAATTGATCCTAATATATTCTAACAGTTGGATAAAATAAATTAACCTGTATTTATATCCATATTAAAATCATGATGAATGATTATGAGATACGCAAATTGGCAAATTGGATTGAAGTACAAAAAACTAAAAGACTCCACATATTACTAAGTTATTAGAAGATTTGAGAATTTATAACTCATATGATGTTTTTTACAAAATTCTATAGAATTCAAGAATGCTATAAATTGCTTACATCTATCTAACAGTTGTAAATTTATTATTATATTTTATTTTATATACAAAAGAAATGGATGTTCATTTTACATACAAAAAGGATAGTTGTTCTTATTGCAAATCCAGTGGGGGACTGATTGGGCAACAATGACGATGATAAGGTTTTTAGGAGAGGCAGCAGTGACGAATGATTAAAAATTTAAAAAGGTAAAGTAAAAGGATTTTTTGTTACCTAATTGAAATAATTTTTTCTTTTTCAGTAGGGCCAAGAAATCAACCCATTATTCACGTTATTTAAATTTTTTGTTGTCTACCTAACGGAGCTGATAATTTTATTGCACTTTTATGGGTAAAACCATGTATCATTTGGAAATTGATATCTAAGGCAGCGTTTGTTTAGTGTCCATGTCTATTAGAAACATGGACACGGTGACATACGTTCACTGTTTGTTTGATGAGATACAAATTTTAATAGCACGGTGGTACACAAGCATACATGAAATACATGTATTTGGTGTCCCTCTTCTCAGCTAAGACACTAATCTTATATATAGACATAGATTTTTGTTTACATTTTTGCCCTCTTCCTCTTCCCAGATCTCCCTTCTCCATCTTCCATCCTCCTTCATCCATCTTCTTCTAACACTGCCTCTCTCCGTCACTGCTTCATTTGCGACCGTCACCGCCATCGCCACTGCCTTTGTCATCACTACGCCCTTGTCTCTTCATCTTCCCCTTCTCGGTTGATTGTTCTACCCTTACTTCTGCGATTTTTCTCTCTGAGCCACTGCTGCCGGTGCCACCGATGCGATGTTGCCTCTGCTCTTCTTCTTTCTCGTCCCTCTCCTCTTTCAGACATTTTTTTTCCAGATCTAGCTAGGCCAACTTTTTTTTTCCTTCCCTATCACCTTCTTTTTTGCTTCTGCTGTTTTTTTAACCTGGCCTTTTTCACATCCCTCTCAAGTCTCACATTCTTCTTTGTTTTTACTATTTTTCAGATCTGTTTTTTTTTTTTTGTATCAGTTTTTGTTATTAAAATATAAT
>NC_029786.2:99135980-99138810 GCF_000816755.2 Arachis ipaensis | reverse complement strand
AGTTTTTGTTATTAAAAAATAATTGTTAAACTGATGATTAAATTTTATTGGTGATATTCATTTGGATTAAAGGTTGAAAAGTTAGTTGTGGTTAAAGAAGTCAGTGATAATGACGGTGGTGGTGATGGTTATATTTAGAGTAAAATAGACATTTAAATGAGATGACTATGTCTTATATATCACCACTAAACATGTTATACAATTTTGTGTATATTTGTGTCTATGTCTATTTGTGTATTTATATTTATGTCTTTGTGTTCAAAGAACACCAACCAAGCGAAACCTAATGGAAAGATGATGGTAACTAACCCATATATTTTTTAAGATATTGATTAAATTTTGGTGTAATATTTAATTGTTATATTTTATAGTATTTTTTACTAGAAGGAAAGAATGAGGATCTTTGTAAGACCCAGAATTTTCAAATAAATCTTGTTATGAATTAATTTCAATTCATTTATTCATTAGAAATTTTATTCTCAGAAATTATTTTATTAAAGTTAATTAAATAAAAAATTAAATCAGGTTTTGATAATTAAATAGAATTTTACCTAATTTCATAATTATTGAATTATTTTCCATATTTAAATTATAAAGTTGGTAGTTATGAAATAATAAGAATTTTATATGATTTGATTTTAGATAATTTAATTTATATCATTTAATACTTTAAGTTAAAGATAAAGAGAAATTAATTATATTACCATGGATTTTCAATTAGAGTAATTTATTGAGAATCAATTAGTACTTTTATACCACAAATAATATTTTAAGGTAATTTTAGAGATTAAATAAGTTTTTCAAATACTAATACTTTATGCTCCAATTTTATTAAAATTACCAAACTATCCCTATACCTAATTTTTACCAAAATCCTAAATTAGCTAAAATTCCCAAACTCACTCTCTTAACCCTAATTTTATTACATTTTCCCCTTCCTCCTTATCTCAGCACCGCCATACCCTTTCTTCAGCTTCAGAAAATCAGGAAAAAGAAGAAAGAAAGAAAGGGAGAAGGGAAACGGGGAGAGCAGAGGAGGGCAGAGAAGACGACCACGCCGGCGCGTTGGGCCTCACCGCTGCCGTCGCGTTGTTGTCGGACCGTGGAGAGGGGGCGTTTGCGGAGGGAGCCATGAGAGAGAGACGAGCGCGAGTCAGAACTGGGAGGGAGAAGCCACTGCCGTGCATCCTCGTTGCCGTCGCTGAAGCTTGAACGCCGCTGCAACCACCGCGTACTATCATCTTCAGATCCGCCGTCAAGCAGAAGCCGTTCGCCACTGCTGGACCTCCGTCGCCAGCGATTCGCTGCTGCTGAAGCCCATCACTGCTGCTGTGACACCGCCACGAAGAGAGGGAGTGACGTGATTAAAGAGAGGAGGAGGAAGGAGACCTGCGCGTCGTTGGAGCCAGTGTCGCCCAATCGCCACCATTCACCCCTTGCCGTCGCCGTTCAGGCCACTGCCAAGTCACCGTCGATGAAGCTTCAGCCACCGCCATGCCTGGCTATCGCCAGGGTTGCCTCCGCCGCGTCTCACCACTAAAGAGAAGCCTTGCCTACGCTGTTGCCGAACCAGACCAGATTCACCGGTAACCCTGATTCTGCTTTCTTGAACCCTATTCCACTTCTATTCTGTTTCACTATTTTGATTATTGTTGGTGTCTCTGCTGCCTTAATCATTCAGATTAATGCTTCCGCCGCCACTGGCTTGTCATTTTTGCTCGGCTGTGCCCTTGTTCGGCGTTCTAATTGTTGAAAGAAAATGTTGTCGAAGCTATAGTTTCTCCGTTCCCCATTCTCTTGTTTCTTTTCTGGTAAGACAAATTCTATTGTACTTTATCTTGCCATAATGCTCCATTTCGATTCTATTTTATTAGTGCGTAATGTTCCTCTTTGCCTTGTTTGGTTGCATTTATTCTGGCGGTTAGCTAAAGCTGCTGTGTTTGCGGTTATTGCATGCATCATATGCATTTGTATGCTTTGTTTGGGTTTGAACTTGTTTTGGTTTGCCTAATTGCTAAACTGTTCTTAACTGCTACTTGAACTATTTGCTGTAACTGCTACCTACTTGTGCTTTCCTTGTCTGTCTTGCCTGTGTTTGTCCTGGCGTGCTACATTTGAGAATGAACTTTGGTGCTGAATTAATGATTGTGTTGTTTGATTGCGTGGTTGGTTTCTGATTGAGATTTTTCTTATAAGAAAGGAAATGTTTCGGATTTTTGAAAGATTAAACGTTTCTTTGAAAAGGTTTTAAATGATTACCTACTGGTTTTTAAAAGATTCATAAGGCAATGATAATCACTGAGCTTGAAAACAGTTTTCTTATTAAATATCTTCTTATGACAACTTTGAAACTGCGTGGTGAGACCGTGTGGTTAGGTTCTCACCTCCTACAGCTTTACCTTTTCAGGAACCGGGTGAAGAAGCATTAAGAAGAGTTGTACTGCGTTTGGTTTATAAGATGTTGTATTAATTAGATTATTTTCTTCCCTCGTCTTTGTTATTATAAGTTTGTAAGAGGGATATGAATTGTATGTTTTATATGTATATTATATTATGAGTTATTACGTAAGGAGTCTTATATATGAATCTATGCCTGTTTGTATTTTTCTTAAGATAAAGTGTTTATTTTCGGTTTTCTAAGAAATCAGCGATACAATGTCGAGTCACAGGCTCCTATTTTAGTATTTAGTATCTTAAATAGTCGTAATACTTCTTGCTATCAGAGTAGCGCAGCCGGAAGCGTGACTTCTAATAGTGAGGGTGTTACAGATAATATAATATACTCTTCAAATATTGTATATTTAAATATTAAAAATATAATACACTCTTG
>NC_029786.2:99129825-99135281 GCF_000816755.2 Arachis ipaensis | reverse complement strand
TTTTGATTAATAGCTAAAAAAGTTAGCCGATGATAACTTATAGTATGTCAATTTCACACGTTGAAGAAGTTCTCACTTCTCGGAAAGTCATTTTTATAAGAGAGGACTACAAAATCTCATGGTCAAAAGTTCCAGCCATCGTTATCCGTATGTTTTTTGTTATTTGTACTTTCTCTATTTTTTTTTTAGATTTTTTCAGATAGATATATAGGCAATAAAATTCTAAAGTGACAAATAAAAAAATTATAAATCTAAATTTTTTTCTTAACTTTGTTTAAATACCAAAATATGCATTTAAAAACAAAATTAAAAAAAAAAATACAATAGATAGATATAACGGAGTACGACAAACAAAAATGTAAACATCATGCCATATTGAATGTCCATTTGTGAACTAACTAACTGACTTAACGTAAACAAAGGGATCTATCATGGGAAAATTGACATTTGATGCATACTTACTAATATAATATGCTTACAAATTAAAGTACGTACGTAACGTAAGGAATTACGAATGGAAGAGATCAGAGGGCTCTTTCGGAATTTCACATAGTCAAGAGTCCCCGTCCTTATCCTTACTACATAAGAAAACTAAAGAGAACCAATTATTAGTACCTACTCTTTCTTATACATTATTGAGATGGAAAATGAAAAGAAGAAAAATTCATGATTGGTAGGCTGGTTGTTTTAGTTATATTTTATAAAAGTTTTTGTTATGTTATAATATTAAGTTTATTTCTGAAGAAAATACAAATAAATAATTAAGTGTTGACGCAACAACATAACTGAAATTTAATAAATTATCTCAAAAATATTATTATTCATATTAACACCATTTCTTGTTAAGTTATACTTAATTAGTCTATATTTCAAAACTTAAATGTTCAAATGATATCATTAATTCCGCAACTAACTAATTACTAAATTCTGCAATTTAATTTGAGATGTTAGTGTCAGAAAAATATTTTTCTTACAATAAATATTTTCAATATTTGAATAAAATATAATTATTATTAATTAATTATATATTTAAATTATTTTTTAATTAATAAAATAAAGAGAATATGTGTCTAATTATTAAGAAAATAGTCAAAATACTGATATTAAGCCGAGTATAGACGGAGCGAATTGTTGGTGTTATAACTTAGAAGTGGTTTAATTTGGCTAAGACTAAACTCTTCTATTTCATTTTTTCAGAAAAAGGTCCGCCAAAACCAAGGGAATAACAAGTTTCTATTACAATAATATGTCAAAGTTCGTAATTTGAATTTTTCAAAAATCTCAGTCTAGCATAATAATGTAATGCGTTCCAGCCAGTTGGAAGTCATCCTATGCTTTTTCCGAATTCATGATTGTTCTGCTCTAATTAATCAGTAAATATATTAGCAACTATTTTTATTGCTGTTAAAAATAAAATAAATAATTATTAAAAGTGATTTTTCTAGTAATAACACATTTTTTTAAGTAAGAGTCTCTTTTGAGTTTATTTAAATTTTTTTGCTAGGCATTTTTTTCTTTTTTTTTTATTTGTCGTATGTTATTTTTTTACTCTTGAAGAATAACAAATTATTGAATTCTAAATCTTTTGGTAATCAAAGTTTAGATTATAGAAATTTTGATATCATGTCATAATACTATTTTTTCTAAAATTCAAATTGAAAGGAAAAGACACATACATATTTATATTTCTAACAAATATTACGTTTAAAAGTACATTTAATTTATTGACTAATTATTAATATAAAATAATAAATTTTGTTAGTCATGTAAGATTATTTTTTTTTATTGATTTTCTATTTAAAATATATCTGTTAAAAGTTTGTATATACAATAACTTGTTCAAGATGCAACCTCAAATTTATTTCTACAAATAAGTATTCTAAACTATGTATAATTTTATCCATTTTTATATATCCTCCCTTCCACCAAAAAGAAAAACAAACAAAAAAATAGTTTAACATTCGAACTTTCAACTCCTATGTTGGGTCCTGTTTGAATATATTATCTTAAATATAGAAATTTATTGTTATTAGTACCAACTATAGATATAGCTCATTTACACCGGTTTAGTTTGTGAACATATTTTATCTTTAATTTTACTCTCTTTTTTTATTAAAAAAAATTTCTACTAAACAATTCCTTACTTGGATAATTAAGTATAAAAAAATACTGAATTAATCATTTGAGATATAAATATATAACATATACTAATCGTACGTCCACAGAGTGTATCTACTCTACTCTAATTATTTTTTATTTTTTATTTTCTCATGTTGTAGCCTAGGTAAACAAGTTAAATTAAATGAAATATGTACTACAAAGTAACCAATGTGCTATATTGTCATCCTAGTTGACAAGCAAAATCTAATACAGTTAGCTAGCTATAGCCTCCAACAAAGAACACACGCAATAACAAACAAAGAATGAGAATAATTATTGACGCGTTTCAAATAATGTGTGTTGGCTGCTTACTAAATAAAATTGAAGGTCAACATGTGCTCCATGCAAATTGAAAGTCAAATAACTCCACCAATCATATCAACCATATTGCTACCATCCAACTTATTACATATAGATATATTGTTTGAGAATTATCACTAAAACTAATACACAATTTGTTTGTTTAATTTCTTGTTAAGAGTATACTTTGAATGTATTGAAAATTTTATTTTTTTAACAAAAATAAATGTAGCCTTAATTAATTTATCTATATAATATATAATATCTTATCTAATTAATTTGTAATGTTTAGAAAGTAAACTCAGTTTATTAATTAAAGACACAGATAGAAAGAAGCAAAAACAAAAGGGAATTGTAAAAGTACAAAGCTTGTGGCTCCCCATGATTACATTCCCCATAATCTCAAACAACCTTTCATATATGTTCCTCTATATAAAGGCATCCCATAAACACAAGTAACACCATCCAATTATCTTCAATCAAAACACAAATTATCAAAACCCATTTTCTCTTATATACATCATCCCTTCTTCATTCAATTTTCAAGTACTTCAAATTATACTCCATTTAATTAAGAGTTTAATTAAGGGCATTATTGTTAAGTATTGAAGGCTAGCTATACTAACAATATTTTTAATAACCATGTCACCTTTTCATTCCCTTGTAATACTCTTGATTCCTTTCCTACTTTCCTCCATTGTTACTTCATATTCATATAATGACCTTAAACTTTGGTGTGGCCAAACACCTAATCCTCAACCATGTGAGTATCTCTTGAGCAAAAACCCTAATCACTTGCACAAACCCATTAAGCGAAAATCTGATTTTCTCAAGCTTTCATTGCAACTTGCTCAAGAGAGAGCACTCATAGGACATGCAAACACTGTTTCACTTGGCTCAAAGTGCCGCAACCAACTTGAAAGAGTTGCATGGAATGATTGTGTTGACCTCTATCAACAAACCATTCAAAAGCTCAACAAAACCCTAGACCCTAACACCAAATGCTCCCAAGTTGATGCCCAAACATGGCTTAGCACTGCTCTCACAAACCTTGAGACATGCAAAGCTGGCTTCTATGAACTTGGTGTTCAAGACTATGTCCTTCCTCTAATGTCCAACAATGTTACTAAGTTGCTAAGCAACACTTTGGCTCTTAACAACAATGGTGAATCTCATCAAGAACCAAGTTACAAAGATGGATTCCCAACATGGGTCAAGCCCGGTGATAGAAAATTGTTGCAAGCATCTTCTCCGGCTTCTAGGGCTAATGTAGTGGTAGCTAAAGATGGATCTGGAAAATACACCACAGTGAATGCTGCCATAAATGCTGCACCAAAGAATAGCAATGGAAGGTATGTGATATATGTGAAGGGTGGGATATACAATGAGCAAGTTGAAATAAAGACAAAGAATATAATGTTGGTCGGAGATGGTATTGGAAAAACCATAATCACGGGCAGCCAAAGTGTGGGAGGAGGCACCACAACCTTCCGTTCCGCCACCGTTGGTAAGTAGAAGAATATCATTACTCCAATCATCTTTGTTTTTCTTTCCTTTACTTTGGACAATACTAAACTTTGTTTTAATTTTGACAGCTGTAACTGGAGATGGATTTATTGGTCAAGGCATGACATTTAGGAACACAGCAGGTGCAGCAAATCATCAAGCTGTTGCATTGCGTTCAGGATCAGACTTATCAGTTTTCTATCAATGCAGTTTCGAAGGTTATCAAGACACATTATATGTTTATTCTGATAGACAATTCTACAAAGAATGTGATATTTATGGCACTGTTGACTTTATCTTTGGTAATGCTGCTGTTGTCTTCCAAAACTGTAATCTATATGCAAGAAACCCTCCAAACAAAATTAACACCATCACTGCACAAGGAAGAACCGATCCAAACCAAAACACCGGCATTTCCATTCACAATTGTGTGGTTACAGCTGCATCGGATTTGAAAGCAGTGCAGAGCTCAGTTAAAACTTATCTTGGAAGGCCAT
The DNA here is from genome assembly GCF_000816755.2 of Arachis ipaensis. Taxonomy (NCBI): domain Eukaryota; kingdom Viridiplantae; phylum Streptophyta; class Magnoliopsida; order Fabales; family Fabaceae; genus Arachis; species Arachis ipaensis. The sequence continues at coordinate 99,130,818 of NC_029786.2, read as the reverse complement.
GGCAACAATATTCAAGAACAGTTTTCATGAAGAGTTCTCTTGACAGCTTGATTGATCCAGCAGGTTGGTTGGAATGGAATGGTAACTTTGCATTAACCACATTGTATTATGGAGAGTACATGAACACAGGACTTGGATCTTCAACCGCAAACAGAGTTAAATGGGGAGGTTATCATGTTATTACCAGTGCTGCTGAAGCTTCAAAATTCAGTGTTGCAAATTTCATTGCTGGCAACTCATGGCTACCATCCACCCGTGTTCCTTTCACGGCTGGTCTTTAAATATTTTTCTTTTTCTTATATATCTCTTCATTATTTTATTATTTTTTATTGTTTCGTTAATATACATTGATTTCTAAATATTGTACAAGCAAATACATTAGGAAATACTTTCACTTCATTGTAATTGTTTTCATTATTTGTTATAGATTTTGTTTAAGAGTATACACACAAGTAATTCCTTGTGTAAAGTTGTATGAACTTTCTATGGAGCTTTTGAGATTGAACCGTAATAATATTTTTCAATTAATTTATAGTTGGTTTGTTTTTTTTTTTCCCCCTTTTTTTAAGATCATTTTAAAGTTTTAATTTGTACTTTAGGTAGTACAATACATTACGTATTGAAATTCTTGTTGAGATCGGTATGTAATTTAACTTTCAAGTTAAAGGAATCTAAAGAAGCTTTGAAGATGATGTTGATATTGAAGAAGGAAAGCAGAGAAGGGAGCAAAAGAAATGAAGATCAGAGAAGAGAAGAATTGAATTACTATTATTGTGTTATTGGATTGTGTCAATAAAAATAACTAACTCCTATATATCTATTACAAGTCACTACTTATGTCAATAAAAATCTGCATATGCCATCATTTGATGTAAAATGATCGATCATAAGAAACTTGATCATCAAAGTGTTGTCCTTCAAACAATCATTATCAGCATCATCTCAGACACATACCAAGATAATAATAATAATAATAATAATAATAATAAAATT
>NC_029786.2:99123123-99128894 GCF_000816755.2 Arachis ipaensis | reverse complement strand
AGGTAAACATATGTTTTATTGGTGAAATAAATAAAGCATGAGAATATATATTTCTCTATATTATTTGATATTCCATGGGCATAACAAAGCCAAATCAGCACTAATAATATACCCTACACATAACGCATTCTTAGCCACTTGTAGGTGCGTGGTGAAGCGTCAAATCAATTTCCACAATATTGACAAGTTCTAATTGGCTGCTTATGGGACAGCCTCCAAAAATTAAAGTCAAACGACACCTCCCACATATTTCCATGGTTTAGCTCATCAAATCAACAAAATAATACTTTATTATTATTATTATGATTCTAACTTGTGAACCAATTAGAAAAGTATTACAAATAGTGACTTTGAAATATCAACACGTAAACTGCATGCTTTACAGTTATAAGTTCCAACAACCAATATCTCCTTCTTCGCTCTATATAAAGAAGCTTGGTTTAGGACATCAAACACAACATTTTCAAATCAACCTCTAAACATATACATTAAACCTCATCAAATACGTCTTAGATTTTAACCATTACTTTTTCTTACAAAACATTATTGGCCATAAAAGTTCAATGGCAGCAATGCGTTTGCTCTTCAATTTTCTCATTGTTCCCTTCTTTCTATCAACTTTTGTCTATGCCTATTCTTCAAATGATGTTAAACATTGGTGTAGCCAAACCCCAAACCCTCAACCATGTGAGTATTTCTTGAGCAACTACCCTAATCACCAAACCAAACCTATTAACCAAAAAAGTGACTTTCTCAGGATTTCATTACAACTTGCTCAAGAGAGAGCACTCTTAGGCCATGCAAACACTGTTTCACTTGGCTCAAAGTGCCGCAACCAACTTGAAAGAGTTGCATGGAATGATTGTGTAGAGCTCTATCAACAAACCATTCAAAAGCTCAACAAAACCCTAGACCCTAACACCAAATGCTCCCAAGTTGATGCTCAAACATGGCTTAGCACTGCTCTCACAAACCTTGAGACATGCAAAGCTGGCTTCTATGAACTTGGTGTTCAAGACTATGTCCTTCCTCTAATGTCCAACAATGTTACTAAGTTGCTAAGCAACACTTTGGCTCTTAACAACAATGGTGAATCTCATCAAGAACCAAGTTACAAAGATGGATTCCCAACATGGGTCAAGCCCGGTGATAGAAAATTGTTGCAAGCATCTTCTCCGGCTTCTAGGGCTAATGTAGTGGTAGCTAAAGATGGATCTGGAAAATACACCACAGTGAATGCTGCCATAAATGCTGCACCAAAGAATAGCAATGGAAGGTATGTGATATATGTGAAGGGTGGGATATACAATGAGCAAGTTGAAATAAAGACAAAGAATATAATGTTGGTCGGAGATGGTATTGGAAAAACCATAATCACAGGTAGCAAAAGTGTTGGAGGTGGCACTACAACCTTTCGTTCAGCCACAGTTGGTAAGTTTTAATTTTTTTTTTTTAATATTTTTTTCTTACTCATAAAACTATGGCAACTACTCAAATGAAGATGGCAAAAATATCTTCTCATGAAGATGCTTTGTTTAAAAGTGTGGTTTATTTATTTAGCCACACTTTAAAAAAAAATACGAGCACACCAATCCTACTAAATTGAATATCTCAGATAAAATAGAATAATATTACTTTACTTATAAAGTATTGTGATGATTTGACTAATAAAATTAAAAATAACATTTGATTAATTAATATTTGAGTTAAGTTAGACTAATTCAAAAAATTTATTTTATACATCATGTTTTCACTTATTTATGCCATACATTTTTGTGGAATAAAACTACTATATTTCTGCACTTAAATTTATTTTTTGCAATTTATGGAAAAATTAGAAAATTAAACTTACGAATGATAGAGTTCGAGTTCGATATCCATATTTAACTAAAAATAAATAATTTTGCAGCGGTTGTTGGAGATGGATTTATTGCTCAAGATATTACATTCAGGAACACCGCTGGTGCAAAAAATCATCAAGCTGTTGCATTGCGTTCTGGATCAGACTTATCAGTTTTCTACAGATGTAGTTTTGAAGGTTATCAAGACACACTATATGTTCATTCCGAGAGACAATTCTACAAGAATTGCAACATTTATGGAACCGTTGACTTTATATTTGGCAACGCTGCTGTTGTGTTCCAAAACTGTAACATATTTGCAAGAAACCCTCCAAACAAAGTAAACACAATCACAGCACAAGGAAGAACCGATCCAAACCAAAACACTGGCATTTCCATTCACGATTGTAGGGTTACAGCTGCTTCAGATTTGAAACCGGTTCAAAGTTCAGTGAGAACTTATCTTGGAAGACCATGGAAAGAGTATTCAAGAACCGTGTTTATGAAGAGTTTTCTTGATGGTTTGGTTCAACCGGCCGGTTGGATGGAATGGAGTGGTAACTTTGCTTTGAACACGCTTTATTATGGAGAGTATATGAATACTGGACCCGGTTCATCGACTTCAAACCGGGTTAAATGGCGTGGTTATCGTGTTATTAAGACTGCTGCTGAAGCATCGAAATTCACGGTTGGGAATTTCATTGCTGGAAACTCATGGTTACCAGCTACCAAAGTGCCTTTCACCTCAAATCTCTAAGCATTGTTATGTGTATATATGCATTTCTTGATTTGTTGATTTACTTTCATTTCCTTTATTTTCTTAATTTAATTTGTTGTAATAATAATGTTGTAATAATAATTTGTTGTTGTTGTTGTTGTGTTGCATTGAGGATACAAATATTCGTTAATTGTAATATGTCAAGATTATATAAATTGGATCATGGATTCTTCTTCTTCTTAGCTTTTTCTTTTTTTTTGGTTATCATTTACAAGAAGGGTCAAATACTCAAATATGTGAGCTAGGCTAAATTGAATATATTTTGTTGAACATGGAAAACCTTTCCTCTTTAATTATGACCCGAATTTAAAATTAAAAAAACTGTACCTCTTTAACATATTATTTTTTATCCAATAGCAAAGTCATGCTTAATTAAATTGATACATTTGATTTTTCTATTCTCGGACTGTTAGGATTTGGTTGAATTAGTCTCACATTACTTAGGATAGCAAATGGAGTGGGTGGCCTAAACTATAAATATGAGGCTAAGTTCTCCATATTTTTTTGCACCAGTCAGAAACACTTAAAGCTTGTATCTGACTTTTCTTTTCCTCTATACTCTTTAATTAGAGAGTGTTGTGAGGTGTAGTTAAATATTTGCTTTGAGAGTGTGGGTGTACTGGGGTGCTGGTCTTAGAGAGAAAGAAGTTTCTGTGTTGTAACAATTTTCACACAGTGATATTCTTTGGTTGTCATTTGACAACGGCCGTGGATTTTTCTCCAGTAATTGGAGTTTCCACGTTAAATTCTTGTGTTGTGATTGTGTCTATTTTATTTCTCTGTGAAAGGTATTTTCTCAAAGGAGAATGGTGTATTATTCCCAACATGTGGTATCAGAGCTTCGGTTTGGTGGGATTTATTCTTAGTATGCTCTGTGGTTGCAACCTAGTCTGACCTTCCACATCAGAAAAGAATTTTGTCCTGTGGCTTGAGTTAATCTTTGGTTGCTGTTGTTGTTGTTGGAAGTCAGTGTGACACTGTGAGAGCGCAGTTTGGAAAGGTTCTGTCTAAGGAAAGACTTGGTATTTAAGTGTGTCCATTGTGACCCACCTCTCTTTCCTGGGGACCCTTCCTAGTGCACGGTCTACAGTTGAGTTATACTATTCCGGTATACGGTTGCAACAATGTCAGGATATTCAAGTGTTGTGAAGCTTGAAATAGAGAAATTTGATGGAAGAATCAATTTTGGCTTGTGGCAAATACAAGTCAAGGATGTGTTGATACAATCAGGTTTTCACAAGGCGTTGAAGGAGAAGTATCCTCATGGTATTGCCGCACTGCCATGGATAAGGATAAGTTGTGGCAATCGGGTCCACAATTGCACACGGACATTGGTTGGCGTTGAGATACAAAGTGTGTGGCGGAGTTATGTCGATGGCTGAAGAACTTCCAGGAAAAGCCAATTTGGAAGTTGCACCATGAATTTTCAGCGAGGTTTCGATCTGTACCAAGGCAAAATGCTTGGAGTGGTCTAATTCCAAGTGAGTATACTTTCATGGTGGAGTATGATAGTTCTCTGAACTATGATTGTCGATATAGACAATGGCAGCAAAGAATTGTCGGTGTTGACTATGGAAGCTGAAGATGTGTGACTATTTCAATCAATGTGGAGATTGCTAGGATTTGGTTGAATTAGTCCCACATTGCTTAGGATAGCAAATGGAGTGGGTGACCTAGGCTATAAATATGAGGCTAAGTTCTCCATATTTTTTTGCACCAATCGAAAACACTTAAAGCTTGTATCTGACTTTTCTTTTCTTCTATACTCTTTGATTAGAGAGTGTTGTGAGGTGTAGTTAAATATTTGCTTTGAGAGTGTGGATGTACTGGAGTGCCGGTGCTAGAGAGAAAGAAGTCTATGTGTTGTAACAATTTTCACATAGTGATATTTTCTGGTTGTCATTTGACAACGGCCGTGATTTTTTCTCTAGTAATTGGAGTTTCCACGTTAAATTCTTGTGTTGTGATTGTGTCTATTTTATTTTTCTGTAAAAATTATTTTCTTAAGGAAAAATGGTGTATTATTCCCAACACGGACTATCACATTTCTTTAATAAAAAATCCGATGAGATCGAGCTATATATATGCCTATATATATATATGTGTGTGTGACTCGTGTATGAAACATACATTCTCGTATTTTTATGTACATTATTTTTAGTTATAGTTATGTATGAAACATTTATTCCTCTTATCGATGTATGTGTGCTTGGTCGTTGACTTGGTCCAATCGCCAAAGTCATCAGCCTTAGCTTCCTTAGGCCCATAAAATATGGGCCAATCTACTGCTCATGATCCTTAGGCCGTGCAGCCTAAACTGAAAACATGAGGGTTTAGCTAAATAAAGTTTAGCCATGTGCGTTTAATTGCCAGTTAAAAATACTATAATATATTTCTAATTTTATATATATATATATATATATATATATATATAATTTTATTAAAAAAATAAATTATATCATGATACTATTTTTTCTAAAAACCTAAGCTAATAGAAGAAGAAGACAATATGAATAGTTATGATTTTAACAACTCCAAAAAAAGATATAGTTTCTCTTCTCCTTAATTATTGCTATCTTTTCCCTTTTATGTATAGATATGAAAACAGTTGTACGTATTTTAAGTTACACATTGTTTTCGTTTCTGTTTTTATTTTCTTATGTTATAAAATCTTTCTGTTAATTAGAATATATGCGAGGTCTTGTCTTCAATGACCAACCACAATGAAGAAGGTATATACATTTGGTACGCATCAATATAGTTTCTCTATAAAATCAAAGATGACGGAGATGATGATGGATATGTAACATATAAAAGAATATTATATATATAAATCTTAATAATCATTATTGTGTCTATCTGTAATTTTCATACCCCTTTACTCATAACATGAAAGTAATATAAAGAATTAATTGATCATAAATAAAGAGCTGCTCTTTCAGAGTTGGACTGCTTGAATTTTTCATGCCAGATTTATCCAATATTATTGTTACAAATCATAATAAAAACAAAATTTAAATAAAAAAAAAAAGCTTTCCTGTTTGGAACAGTTTTACGGACTTTAGTTACGGTTATAACCGTGGCTAAAATATCTGTTTTCTTGTATAATTATCTTGGTGCATGCTATAGTAATTATTATTATAATTATAATT
>NC_029786.2:99118420-99123116 GCF_000816755.2 Arachis ipaensis | reverse complement strand
ATGATTATACAACTTTGATAATATTTAAAAAGTGTTATTAAAATAATGTTTTTTAATTTAAAAATATAAAGTATTACAAAAATATAAAACCTATAAATTTAAGTCTAGCAACAATTTTTAAGTATTGTCAAATTAAAATTGTATATCTATCGTATCCTCATTAATAATAATTTATCCGACACTATAACTTGTTGACAATATTCATTTCATAAAATATAATTAAAGAAAATACATTCCGTTTGTGATGTGATTCACAATATATTATCCCAAATCCGAAAGTCAGAAATGTAATATATAATAGTGACTTAATGAGTTTACAAATGAAGCCATGTAAGCAAGTTAAGCAAAGGTAAACAAATTATTATAAAACTTAATGGATCAATACGGATAAGGTACAGTGAGGTGTTCCTAATACACTCTATAAAATAAGTGATTCAGTATTATATTAAGATGTTGATGAAATGCGGGAATAATTAAGGTGGTGAGAATCAAACCAATCAATAAATTAATAGAGTAAATGATTTAATAGTTTAGTGATTTAATTGAGGTTGAATTAATTAAATTGGTTTAATTAAATATATAATAAAATTATTAAAAATTTAATATATAATTTTAAATATTTAAATTCAATAAATTATTCATAATTTATTATTAAAAATTTGTAATCAATTTCAAACATAAAAAATTTATAACTTAAAATGACTTCTCAAACAAGTAATTGGATAAGAAAAAAAAAAGAGAGAAAATTTCTTGCATAAATGAATTTACGATTTTTCTATGTGACATTTTAGATTCCGCTCCTTTTCCATTTCATACAACAAGAGATACAAAAATATTATGTGAAGCGCACCCCTTAACATGTTCTAACAAACACAAACAATCAAGATGAGACTCTTAATATTTAAAGCACAAAAAGGTGATTATTACCATAACAATGCACCAAAAGAGCTTAGTCAAACGGAAGGCAGATTTATCATTAATTATTATATTTTTTTCTTATTATAGCTCTTTTCAAAAATCACTATAACAACATATATATATCACTTTGTGTTGTTCCATCTACAAGATACCATCAATAACAATACAAATTATATACAGTAAAGTAAAATAAAATCCCAGCCAACAAAAAATACACATTCTCCAAATTAATCAAATTGAACTTATCACTATTTTTTACAATTATATCAACCACCAGAATCTATTTTGTTCACCAACCAAAATTCAAAATCTAAAATAGTAAAATACAGCAATTTAAAAATTAGTAATCATTATAATTAACAATTAAAAAAATTAAAGTTAAATTAAATTACTGAAGAATTCAAGCAGAACACGCAGAAGAAGAGGGAATTGAATATCAAAATAACATAATCATCAAAAGATCAGAATAACATAATCAATCTGAGTAATTCCACAACGGCAAAAGAGAGACGTTTGTACTTTGCACGACAAGAATAGAGACGACAACGCGACGACGACGGGGATAGAGACGCCAACAACAGTTCTGAACCAACCTTCTGGAGACGCGACGAAAAGAGCAGACCTTCGAGTTGTCACCGCTAACGCTGGTATGGTGGGGCTAATGGTGACTGCTAGGGGTGTTCAAAACCGATCCGGACCGATCTAAACCGATCAACCGAACCGAAAAAACCGAAAATCAAATAAACCGAAAACCGAATAAACCAAAAAAAATATATTTTGCTGTTTTTGTTGCGGTTCGGTTCGGTTTTCGATTTTGATTATGAAAATTCCAACCGAACCAAACCGAACCGGTATATTAAAAACCTTAAAAAACCAACCCACCCCACCCCCAAAACGTGCGTGATGCACCATTATTTCGTGGTATTCATTGATAGTTTAGAACTATACCTGCAACGATAATTTATTGTGAAATTCTAAACCATACAAAAATCCGATCATCAGTGCGTGACCTAATCCCCCCACCCCCAAATCCCCAATCACCCCAAATGGCAAATGTAAACCTAGCTCTATTCTCTCAGTCTCGCACTCTTGCACTCTCAGTCTCGAGCTCGAAGCCCTTCCTCCCACCACCTAGCAGCGCCGTAGAAGCCTTCTTCCCAGCGCCACCGAAGCCTTCTTCACAGCGTCGCCGAACCTTTCCTCCTCGCGGACACCACCATCGATCCCCAGCCAACACCACCCTCGCGGAGTCGCGGTCGTCGACACACACCGGCGCCACCCCCAGCACCGTTTCTGGCCACCCGCAGCACCGAGCCACCCAGCACAACACCACCGAGACATGGAACCCGAGCCTCCGAGTTAGGTATGTAATTATTTAAATATTCACAGCACCACCGAGACATGGAACCCGAGCCTCCGAGTTAGGTATGTAATTATTTAAATATTTATCATACCGCTCTTCAGTCTCTGAACTAACTTCATCATTGTTAGATTCTTCTATTAACTAGAAAAGGAATTTAAAGGTTCAACATAAAAAAAAAGGTAGAGAGCCAACAGAGGTAGTTGTTTATGGTGAACAAGAACAAAAAAAAGTTATTGTCATCAACATAATAATCCTGTGATTTAGGTGTTCTTTGATCCAAACTCATAATGCATAATTATAAGAACAAATAAGTAGTTGATATAGATTAGACAGTTATTGAGCACAACAGAACATCCATCCATCCTGTTCTAGTTTCAAAGATCTTGCAACAATAATACATGAATTAAGTAATTTGTTTGATTATTTTACTTGTTATTGATTAATTGATTTCATTGTTGCTGGTTGTATTTTTATTGCTGGTTCAGTTCATTGTTTTATTTGTTTTTCATTGTTTAGGAAAATTCATTGTTTTATTGCTTTACTTGTTATTGATTCATTGTTCTGATTGCTGGTTCATTGATCATTGTTCATTTTATTTGTTGTTCTATTTTTATTTTATTTGTTGTTGTGTTTATGCTCTTGATTTTGTACTATTGCTATATTATTATTATTATTATTATTATTTGTTACTCTTTATTTGTTGTTGTGTTTCTGCTCTTGGTCATTGTTTAATTTATTTGCGGTTGGCTTGTTCTTGATTCTATGGTTGAGTTGTTGATTCTGATTTAGTTTTTTAATTTTGAAAATTTTGTTCTGTTTTGATTTAGGAAAATTCTGGTTTAGGGTTGATTCTGAACTTTTTAGTTTAGAGAAAGACTTTGGAAGAGTTAAGGTAAAAATGGGGCTGACTTTCACGAAGCTGTTCACCATTATATGATTGATGAGAAGCTCCTGAAATTGAACAATGATGGCCTAAGATTGATGAGAAGGTGTAAAAGATTCACCATTATATGATTCTGACCATTTATTTTATACTTTTTCATAACCTCTGTTGCATATAATATGTTTGAAACCATTTTATGTAATTGTTGGGTTTACTTGTGCTGCAGGCGGATATGTACAGCTTAGGTGAAAGAGGAAGAATTTGTGAAATTGGTGCACCACATGAACATTTTTGGAATTAGTTTGGTTGTATTTTTTACTTAGTTTGGTTTTATTTCTTGATTCAGTTTGAAATTGATGCACCATTTTTGCAAAATTTTTGGAATTAATTTGATTGTATTTCTTGATTTTCTTGATTAAGCTCAGGTTGATCATTGTTCTATCTGTTTTTGCTAATCTTGTAACAAAATTTTTAATGATTTTAATTTATATTACTTCTACTAATTTGTTAGTGATTTATAAGTTGATCATTGTTCCATCTGCATCTACTGGTTTTGTAAAATTGTTAATTATTTTAGTATCCTAGATATGATTTGATGATTAGAATAGGAAAGGTTTTCAAAACAATTTAAAAACCGAACAAACTGAACCAAACTAAACCGAATTTAATTGGTTTGGTTTGGTTCAGATAGACTTAATAAAAAAACCGAACCAAACCGAACTGCACTATTAATATAACATTGGATCGGATGACTTTTCATTAAAAAACCGAACCAAACCGCACCGCAAACACCCCTAGTGACTGCTTTGCTTTGGTGATTTCCTCTGATAGAGTTAGAGTTCTTCGAAAGGGAATTTTGCATTTGAGAGAGAAAAAGATAGGGAGGGGTGCAGGGTGTTGCGTGTTAGGCTTCGGTTGTTTTTTTTTTTTGGAATAAAACGACACCGTTTTTAAGAATAGGATTGCGAACCAAATTTTTAAAAAATTCGAATAGTTCGGTTTACTGATCAACGGTCAATTCGGCCAATTTTTTACAAAATAATTTTAGAAGTCAATTGAACTGACCAAAGAATCAATTTTTGATTAATCCAATCGAATTGGTCGATCGAATTTTCAGAACTTGGTAATAATAACCTTGTTTTTGAAACGTTTTAAATAATACATAATATACATTATCGTACATGAATATGATATCCTCAAGTTGTTGGTCAAAAGTTATTTAAAAAAAAAAAAAAACAAACTTATTTATATATAGTTTGTCTTATTTGTCTTCAATTATTTCATCAGCATATGGAATTAGATTACGATTTACATGTATTATATATTAATGGTGGCTGGCACATAGTCTCTTTCAAAGATTGATACATTACTATATTTAATTTCCGAAGTTAAGTAATTAATTATGCCTTTCAGACGTATCCAGCAACAATATTTATAGTTTTAGTTGACAGATTCTTTAAAATCTTTTGGTTTAAAGCTTAAATTTCTCTCGGGTATATTTAAAAGTTACATAAAATAATATTTTAGTTTTT
>NC_029786.2:99107138-99118403 GCF_000816755.2 Arachis ipaensis | reverse complement strand
TTAGTTTTCATATCAAAATAAAATTCTTTTCCGAAAAGTACTTTTTTTCTCTCTATCACTATCAAAAATCACTTTTAATGTCTATTTATTTTGTTTTTAACGGCAATAACATTTTTTCGGCAAATTAAATATTAACTATCTTATACTTTGTCGTTAAAAGATTTTAGCATTAATTATACAATTGTCGATAAAAATCTTATTAATAACCACAAAAAATATATAATTGTCATTATAACATATAATAATAGTGATAATTATATAATTATGCTAAGACATATAGTGACCATTAAGTTATTGTCATTAAAAATTTGCCATTTAAAATAATTTTTGTTAGTATGTTATTATCTTATGTTTTTATTATTCTGTCACTTTTACTCTCTTAGGGTATATTTAGTTGAAAAGAAGCGAAGAGAAAATAGAGAGGAGGGGAGAAAAATTACAATTTTTTTTGTGTAATTTATAAAAAAAAAAAATTACAATTTTTCTTTCCTCTTTTTTATTTCTCTTCTACCTCTTTTCAACCAAACATAGCTTTAATCAATGCAATTATCATTATGACTACTACAATTATGATTTTTGTCGCTACTTGAATAAAATCATGATGAAAAAAAGGAAATTTTTGAAGAAAAAATTTGACCAAAAAACTAAAATAAGATGAAATAAAATATTTAGGATAAAAATTAGAACATTTTAAATATTAAGATGAAACTACAGTTTAGTTCAAACAGTTAAAAACTAAAATAACATTTTATCTTTAAAATTTTAATTTAAGCCAAAATATCTACTTCGAGTTCACATATTATTAAAATAATTATCTTGGTCAAATATAATAACAAATTAGCAATTTTTTCTCTTTAAATTTCAAATTAACAAACTCTTACATAAAATAATAAAGATGTTGGAGAAATATTATTCATCAAATTTAATCTCAACATTGTGACGATGCATACAAATAATGGATAAACTGATTTGAGTGTACTAAACTTTCAAAAAATATATGAAAGTGGTCTAAGAGAATATGAAATATAGTTTGTTATCTAGCATATTATTTAAAGATTCTAAACAACTATATATTTTTTTTGCTATTTAAACAACTACAAATTGACCAAATATTATATCATGTTTAATTTGCAGAAATTTAATATATATAATGATACTGCAAACCCATTATTGTGTAGCTAATGTATCAAGGTTGTGTAAATGTGCAAGGCTTGGCCTTTTTAATAATTTTTTTATTAGGTCATGACAAAATACAAGTTTTTTTATGAAATGATAATGAATTTATGGCTCTATTATTATTAGTTGTATTGAAATAATATAATCATGGATTAAGTTCTTCCATAGCTTCATTTTGATTTGTTGAACGTCAACTTTGTACTACTATATATTAATAATAAATCATACATACCTAATATGCTTTATTAGTGTATATATATAAATACAAAATGTATATACACACCCCAAGTTGTGGGGTTGATAATATTATTCTTATCCTTTTGGTGTGGTGATATATATGCAAGTTGAAGTTCAAAAAAACCGTTTGTTAGGTATTAGACTATGGTATGCTTTTGATGCAATGATAATATTAATATGTGATTTGTTTAGAAAAGTTGCTTATAATTTATCATCCATACTTAATTAGTTGCCAAAGCATATAATCAAGCTTTGTTTAATTAAGAAATTAAGGGAACCGAAGAGAGAATATGGTTTTGAAACTACGATTTCAGTTAATGTGATTAATTTATTCAATTAAATGGGTTGTTAGATTAATGATTTAATTACATATAACCTTATTGAAAATTAAAATGGAGGCTACATATAATTGGAATTAGTACTTTGTGCATTTAGTCAGTAAGTTCACACTACTGTTCATAACTTTCTAAAAAAAAAGGTAATCAAGATTGAACGTACTGAATTATTGATATCAATTATCACTCATATTAGCAATAATAATAATACCGTTAGTAAATTAAAAAAAATCATGACTTGTATAACATTTACTTAAACGACGAATATATATATATAACCCGATGGCTAAATAATTCAAAGTGTTTCAATGATGACGTTTAAGAGGCTCAATAACTCAACATGAAAATTCAAAACTGGAATTTTTGTTGAAACTTAAAAGGGACAGTTACATGTTTTTTCAAAAGTTTTCTTGGAATCAAACGTCGGAAATCCTTATAATATTAAGAAATTAGTTTGTCTATATTTCAATCGATGACACGTCGATATATGGGTCCATGAAAGGATGCTTCTTTCACTTGGTTTCAAAATTTCATCTTATTATGATCAATTAATTGATTACATTATTATGTTAATCTGTTAATATTTCACCATCACCTACAGCTGCATATATGCCTTACAAGTTGATCAAAGTTGCTACAATTTCGTACGTATATTAGAACAACTAAAGATAAGGTCTAAAAATCATAGTTATAAAACCCAATCCGATCCAGTTAGGTTGGTTGGAAACAGTAATGCTAGAGAGGTGAAAAAACGGTAAAAATTTGTCTTATTTAATATTTATTAATTATTACAATAATTAATAATACTAAATAAAATAAATTTTGATTATTTTTGACTAATTTATTTTGGTTATCAAATATTTTTGGGCTAAAAAATAGGATTTTAAACTTGTCCCATATAAGATCAAAGACCATTTTACGTATGAATCAATAAAAACTAATCAAACTCAACGAAAATCAGTCAAATCTAGTAAAATTAATCCAAACAAACAGTGAGTCACACAAATGCTTTATAAAAAAAATATTAATTACAACATATATTTTTCATCTATTATTATATTCTTTAAATCTCTTTCCAATAAATACTTAAAATGTAAAAGTTTAATTTTATACAAAAATACAAAACACAATTATGAAAAGAAGAAAAAGATAAAATTTTATATAATTATTTAATTACAATAGAGTCAGTCCATTCAACTAATGATTTGACGGTTGAACACTTGAACTAATAATCCATTACAATAAAAATTATTTTTAGTGATAATACCATAATTATTATTATATGTCTTATTTGATTTATGCTTTTATGTTAATTATATATTTGTCTTTATTATCATATGTTATAATGGTAACTATATATTTTTTACGACTATTAAAATTTTTTTTATCAACAATTATATAATTATCACTAAAATCTTTTACCAACAAAGTATAAGACAACTAATATTTAATTACCAGTAAATATATTAGTGACTGTTTTTATTGTCGTTAAAATTTAAAACAAAATAAATAATCGTTAAAAATAATTTTTTTAGTAGTGACTCAATAATCTGACCATTTAGATTATCGACTTATTTTGATAACTATGCTAAAATTCAAGACCATTACCTTCTTTTTAAAGGACATACAGCAGCTTATTTAGTTTCAAATAAATCTATTGAAGTCAATGATCATTTATAAGTTCGTCATATCATGTCCTAAACTGAATACCTATTATACTTTATCAACACGGACAACATTGCAGGTTCTGTTTAAGGCATATACAAATGGATATATAGTATAATTGGTTTTCCTTTTTTTTCCATAAAGGGAAAAATGAAAAATACATCAACTTCAAACATACTCTTTTTTTTTTAGAAATCTAAGAAACTTAGGAATATGAATAATTTAGAAATTATATGAGTTTGTCTTTTGCCAACATATCAATATATTCATTGACTTTATATTAATTATTCTACGTACTTCTAACTTCTTTATTCCGTTTTAATATATTATATATCATTATTGTAAAATATATATAACTATTTGTGTATTTCTACGGTTTAAACTTTTGGAATATGTGGAAAAATATGAAAAGTATGTATTTTCATAAGGCTGCAAGTGAAACCGAGATTGCATGTAGTGGTGCTGAACTTTTCAAACCATTCATGAGGAACTTGCTTAAGACCATAAAGTGCCTCGCGAAGGAGACATACTTTGCTAGAGGGACAAGGATATTCCGAAAGTGGTTTCATATAGACCTTCTTTTTTAAATCCCCATTAAGAAATGCATTCTTCATATCCATCTGATGAGACCATTTTTTGACCGTAGCAATGGCAATGAGAGCTCAAACAGATATGAGACGAGCAACAGGAGCAAAAGTTTCTTCATAATCAATACCATACTCTTGCGTACAATCTTGAGCAACCAATTGTGCCTTATATCAATCAATAGAACCATCAGAGCAAGTCTTGATCTCGTATACCCATCTACTACCCACAACTTCTTGATCAGAAGGAGGATCAACAAAGTCCCAAGTGTGTACTTTTTCAAGTGTCTGGATTTCTTCCTACATTGCTTGCTGCCAACTTGGATTTATGGAGGCTTTTCAGAATGACTTAGGTTCATGATGATAAAGAATAGCAGAAAAATAATTATAATCAAGAAGATGAAGAGGTGTTTCTTACCCTAGAAGAACGAGTAGAGGAAGGAGGCATGACCGCAGGAGCAGGAGCATTGTCCGGTCCGAAATCATCGGGAGATGGAGAAGACGGAAGAGGAGGGGGCTCGAGGGATTGACTCGAGATAGAACCTGTAGTATCATCACTAGGAAAAAGATCAACATTGGGATTAGTAAAAAATGGTGACTGAATAGAAGGAATTGACTCAAAAGAGGAAACACTAGAGAACATGTGATGCTCCCAGAAGACAACATGACGAGACATATGAATATGTCGAGAGATATGATCCCAACAACGATAACCCTTGTCTTCAGTTCCATAACCAAGAAAACAATACATACAAGCCCGAGGTTCGAGCTTATTATGTTCATGAGGCTAGAGAAGGACAAAATAGACACAACCAAAAACACGAAGAGAGTTGTAATCAGAGAAGTATGATAAAGACGCTCAAAAGGAGTAGTGTTACCAAAGACAGAAGAATGGAGTCTATTGATAACATGAACATACAGCAGTAAGAACGGATTCAACCCCAAGTACGCTTAGGACAGGAAGAAGAAATAAGCATTGGACGAACAGATTCAAGAATGTGACGGTGTTTGCACTCATCTCTACCATTTTGTTGAGAGATACCAGGACAAGAAAACTCAGACAGAGCATCCTGTTCTACGAGAAAATTTAAGCGTTTGGAGTCATGATATTCCATATCATTATCGCATTTGAAGATTTTAATGACCTTGGAAAACTAAGTTTGAATCATAGTGGCAAAGTTAATATAAATCTGAGACAGTTCATGATGATTAGTCATCAAATAAACTCAAGTAAAATGTGAATAATCATAAATAAAGACGACAAAGTGTCAACCCACTCCCATAGAAGTGGTGGGAGTAGGGCCCCAAACATCAGAATGAATAAGATTAAAAGGAGAGCAAGCAAGATAGGAACTATTATAAAAAGATAAGGTAGGTTATTTTGTAGTTTGACAAGAAATGCAATCAAAAGACTCATTTTGAACTTGACCTAAAACACCCGTAGACATAAGAGGACGCAATTTTCCTAAGGAGTTGTAGGCAAGACGGCAGTGCTAGATGGAGAAGAAATAGCATATAGATTTGACATAGAGAGAACATGAAGGTTCTCGATCTCAAACAATCTTCCGACCTTACATCCAGTCCCAATGATCTTTCTCGTCCAACAATCCTGCACACGACAACCAGAAATTGAGAAGTTGACATCAAAATTGAGCTCAACAAGTTGATCGACAGAGATAAGATTAAAATTTAATTTCGGAATAAAATAAGTATCAGGAAGATTAATATTTGACTGTGAAATAAAATCCTTATGTGTCGCATGCAAGAGGGTACCATTAGCCGTATTGATAGAAGGTGCATTTGTAGTGGTAGACAATGACAAAAAAAGATGACACAAAGGAGACATGTAATTAAAACAATCAGAATCAAAATACTATTGAGAATTACCTGGAGGGGTGGAAAGAGCAGTAGAGGTATTACCAAAAAAAGAGAGAAGTTGCTTAAGAATAGATTCAATATCGGATGGAGAGACAAAAGGTGGGTTGAGAGAGGTAGAGTTGGTGGAGTCAGTAGCAACAGCAGCAGTAGAAGCAGGCACATTCAGAGAGTTGTTGGGACAAGAAGAGTGATACTTGTTCTGATCTGAATGTGGTGGTCGAGTAGGACAGGTAGTAATCAAGTGACCTGAGAGCTTACAACAATGGCAGAACAACTTCACGCAATTAGGACCAATGTGACCTTTCTGTTTATATTTGTGACATTCTATAGAGGGACAGTCTCAGGAAGATTAATATTTGACTGTGAAATAAAATCCTTATGTGTCGCATGCAAGAGGGTACCATTAGCCGTGTTGATAGAAGGTGCATTTGTAGTGGTAGACAATGACAAAAAAAGATGACACAAAGGAGACATGTAATTAAAACAATCAGAATCAAAATACTATTGAGAATTACCTGGAGGGGTGGAAAGAGCAGTAGAGGTATTACCAAAAAAAGAGAGAAGTTGCTTAAGAATAGATTCAATATCGGATGGAGAGACAAAAGGTTGGTTGAGAGAGGTAGAGTTGGTGGAGTCAGTAGCAACAGCAGCAGTAGAAGCAGGCACATTCGGAGAGTTGTTGGGACAAGAAGAGTGATACTTGTTCTGATCTGAATGTGGTGGTCGAGTAGGACAGGTAGTAATCAAGTGACCCGAGAGCTTACAACAATGGCAGAACAACTTCACGCAATTGGGACTAATGTGACCTTTCTGTTTATATTTGTGACATTCTATAGAGGGACAGCCTCAGAAAGAGTGCTCAGAACGGTTACAGTTTTGACAAAATTTATCATTTCTCTCAGCAGCAGCAAATACAGTGTCACTCTTAGAGCGAGTTAACCCCAAGCACGTTTCTTTAGACTTAAGACGAGGAAGAGCATCTTTAAGACTAGGCAAGAAATTCTGATGAAGAAGAAAAGCTCTAACTAACTCATAGTCATCAATAAGTGCCACAAGAAACTGTATGAAACGGGTTCGGTTTCGATAATCCTCATATGCATTAGCATCAGTGGAATCTTTAAGAATATGCTCATAAGAGGTCAATTGATCCCAAATAATTTCCATTTGAGCAAGAAAATCAAAAACAGCTTGGCCACATTCTTGCTTAAGGCTATGAAGCTCCTTTGGCAGTTGGTATTGATGGGAGAGATCAGAAATAGTGTAACGCTTTGCCAAATGATCCCATGCCTCTTTAGTAGTTTCAAAATGCTCGAACTGTAGGTGAATGCCCGAAGTAGAAGTGTTGTGGAACCAAGTGATTATCTGATGATTTTTACTATCCCAATTTTTCAATCTCTCTGCAAAGTCTTTCTCAACATCCTCTTTGGATTTGGAGGTCCCATCTTTTGATTTTTCAGTCATAGTTGGCTTAATAGGACAAACAATATCACTAGTCACATAGCGCCATAATTTTTGCCCTTTAAGAAAACATCACATAGCCTCAACCCGATGAGCATAGTTGGAGCCATTAAGGGATAACGAGAATAGGTTGAAAAACATCCAATTTTTCCATAATAGCAGAAACAAAGACGAAAAAGAGAAGAAACTACAAATTTGGGGTAAAAAATGAGAAAACGAATGGCAAAAATGGAAAGATCTCACCAAAAAATCTTAGGAAGGGTCCCATTGTTTGCGACGTCAGCCGCCACGTCAGGTATCACGTCAGCAAGGTAGGCCACGTGGCAACGCATGATAGGCAAAGAAAAATGCGTTAGCGCTGACGCGGAGAGGGAGGTGGCACGTGGAGAGGGGAGGGAGGCCGAGTCGGGTTTGACGCAGGCTGAAGCAGGTCCGTGTGCATTTCTGGCGTTGACACGTGGTGCTCTGTGGTGCCGTTGATCCTGGGCATGGATCTAACAGCGTTGGAGGCGTCTAGAGAGAAGAGAAACTGAAGCGGACACCGATCTTCAGGCGGCGCGTGAGGGCGCGTCTGGGGTGCCTGGCGACGAGCGAGTATGGAGGCTTCAAAATCGTGATGACAAGACAAACACGCTGGTAAGGTGGTGATGAACCAAAACATCGGGAAAGGATAAAAAAACGAGGCAAAGATCACTACCAAAGGAGAAAAAAACAAAGGGGTTATGAACGAATTTTCATTGAAAAAAAAAGGAACCTATGCTCTTGATACTATGTTAAAAACAAAAGACTAAACTGGAGAAAGTATGGTGTATTATTGAGTGTGTGAAAAAGGTACAATGTACAAAGGTATATATAGGTGTTAGAAGAATCAAAGTAATAAAAGCATATAATCCTACAATTAATATATAGATATATTATATAAATATAAATGATAATAATTGATCCAAATTGATTCCAATAATACTCTAACAAAGAAAATTACTCCCATGTCGAAAAACTTGCTTAATCTAAATTGTCGTGAGCCATTTGTGAACCGGGGAAGAGTGGTAACCATAGTTTCAGCACCTGGAACAACACCTTGCTTTGAGTTATTCTACAGATTTTCAAAGAGAAGACAGTTTGTGAAATATTAGAATTTTATGTCTAAATCCCTTGTTACCAGAATAACTAACTAATACCTAAAATGATTGCTTAATAGCAGAAACATTTATACAATGGCTAAAAATAGAGTACAAATTTATCCTCTAAGTATCAATTTCTATTAGAGATATAATTATTCACGTGCCTCTTCTTATTAGTTTATACTTTTGAGAAAAGTAATTTCATGACATAGTATCAGTAGAGCTTATATGACTGAAAGATCTAGAATTCAATCTTTATTATCCTCCAAGCGAAAAAAATAGTATAAGATGTATAAAGAAAAAAGCTTATACAAAAGATTCATGTAAATCAAAAAAAGACTCTTACCTAAAAGATTATTAGACATGTTTTACTCGATGAAAGTTCTTTTTTGTATCAAAACTTACTTTCAACTTATAAATCTATTCCTGCTAGTTTTGAATCTGATATGAAAGTCCCAGATATTGAATCTATTTTGGGATCTAAAATCAATACTTGTTATTGTGAGATTGGATGTAAGGAAGCACATAATAGTGCACGGGCAATTAGTTAGAAATGGTTAAGAGAATGAAGTCTATCTGAACTGAATTAGCACTTCTCATATCAGGCTAGGCCTCTCCAGCGAAGCTAGGCGCGGGACCCTGGATGCGCTAGGGATCATCATATAGGGGGTGGTTGCCGGGCTTTCTCAGCCTGGTATCCTGCACCTTGCGTTCATGATATCCGCATTCAACTGTTCCCTAGAGACATGGTCAAACGATACGGATAACCGACTTGAGGAAGAAGACCCCTTTCATTTTTGAAGTACCTAGAGGTACTAATACTAAACAAAGGCAAGTTGGGTCAGAATCGAAGGCCACATTACGCGCTCTTTTCTTCCCTGCCTTATACTTACTAAACCACTCCTTTTTATCTCATTCTGGTCTCGATCTTGACTGTTGGATTGATAGCTTGGTAATACAAATTATTATCTTTCTTTTCCTAACTTTTATTATGAATAAAGAGGATCGAACGTCTTTGAATTTATTCGTATGACTTTTTTTGAACCCGTACGAGGAAAAACCTTCATTATCATGAAAGGTACGAGAACACATAAGCAAGAATGGCAGGAAAGTGATTAAGACAAGGGAAAAAAATTTGTGGTTCGGGGAAGTGACCCTAGTAGTGTGTAGGTAAAGGAATAATAAAGCTTACCTAAAAAAAAGACACACCTCAAAGTGTTGGGTAGTCTGCCAGGCCAACTCCAGCCTTTGATTTTAAAAGCTAGAACTCAATGTCCATCCTTTTTCCGTCAAGACGCGAACTTTGTTTGGAGGCCAAATCACAAACAAAGAAAAAAGGCTTTTATTCCTTGATTTGATCTTTTTTATGTCTGCTCCTGTCTTGTTGCCTAAATTCAGCATACTCCATAGTCTTCATCTTTGTCTTTTATGCTTGAATTAAAGCTTAAATCCCGAAATTCAATATCAAGATCAAGGATTCGTGGGTCTCAGTCAAAAAATAAAAGGCGTACTTTCCTATTATCCTGTTCTGATCCTGTGTAATTTCTTACCTAACCTAGTCAACTGGTTTGCAGAATGACTTATTGGAGAGTTAGCGCTAGCGGAGTTTCTATATAGTTGACATTCTTCCTTCCTCTTCAATTAGATAGCTGATGATAGGCCCTCAAAAAAGATAGCCACTGGAACTATACAATTCTCTTTCTGAGGCGACCTTTGCTTTCGACTTTAAGACTTAGGATATAAGTTCTAGTGCCATTTCGGATTTTTTCATTTCTTCCTAAGGCACCCTCCTTTTGTAGAGTCAACCTCCTTGTAGAAGAAAGGACAATCCTATATACGATAGTAAATCAATGGAACTACTACAAATAATAGGCTAAGCACCTGCTTATTCTATTTATTAATAGCTTGACTTATGTCGCCTGAAGACTTAGGGGTTTGAAGAGATAATAGTTTAGTTTAGATTGTGTTACAATACCAGGTCATATTTGAAAAGAGTATACTCAACAGTTTCTAACAAAGAATTTTTCTTTTTTCCGGCCTGCTTCTCTGACTTCCCGACGAGTTCTGTTATATCCGGCTTGTAAGATTAGGAATTGGCATGGACTTGGTGGAGAGAAACTTATCTGACCTCAACACTTTCCTATAGAGAGTGCGGTGAAGATAAGGACATCTTTCTTTCTTCCATTCCACTCTTGCTCCAATCCCAATAGGATAAATAGAGCTAGCACTTGCTATAAGGGCTTCTGACTCACCTGCAACAGGCTAAAAGGAAACTAGAAAAGCTTTATATATTTTAATATATAAGAAATATGTGCTCCTCCTCTCTTTTTAGTTAGAGATAATTGTTAGTTCAGAATTCTTCCTATATATAAATCAATTACTTGAATGAGAAAGTATCACAAATCATAATACCAAAGTTTAGATTAACAAAAGTATTTTTTTCTATTTTTTATTTATCTTCTCTATTTTCTCATCTCTAATCTAATACTTTACACCAGTAAATTTTTTGCCTTTTTACAATTTTCTACTTTCTCTATTTTTAGCACTTTTTTCTCTTTCATTTCTTTTCTTACTTGATTAGTCATTTCATCAAGAATATCTTGTATCAACTTTTTTTTTTCGTTTTGTTTGTCTTATGTTGATTTTTTTCTTAGAGAATAACAAAAATCGAATTCTAATTTTTTCACTCATAGAAATTCTGATACCATATTATAAATCACTCCTCCAAAAAAGTTTAAGCTGATAAGAGAAAAAACATGAATAATTATATCAAAATCATCAATTTTTACTGTTTTTACTCTCAATAATATA
>NC_029786.2:99105771-99107107 GCF_000816755.2 Arachis ipaensis | reverse complement strand
AATAATAATAATAATAATAATAATAATAATAATAATAATAATAATAATAATAATAATCCACAATTTAAAATCACAATCCTAAATAAACTCAGTGATGTTTGATGGTCATACAAACTGAAAAGGAGTCATATATTGCAGCTCATGATCTCTCTATTTTTTTCAAAGGTAGATATTCTAACTGTTAAACAACCAATCACTCTAATTATTGAATACGCATCTATTTTATCTCAATTGACAACGTAAACAACTTGTAACTTTATTATGGGGATTGAATTCGGCCTACAAAGAGAACATATGCATGCATGGCCTAACGAAATGACGTTTTCTTGGCCCAATAAAATTGAAAACTTTATTACATTCACCAACATAAAATTTATCGCAAACTCGAAGATCTACGTGGCACTCATTGGTTGGCTAAGAAGCTTAACAATTTTCTATTCTTGTACGTGAGTTCGTTACACAACTTTTTCTACAAGCCCAACAATTTTCCAACTCGGTATGAATATGAATCAACGCTGAACATTATTAGTAGTATATATTATTCTCTAGAGGATAAGTATAGACTTTTAAGGAACTAAAACTTTCAAAGTCTTTAAGTTGTAGGACACATTCAAAAATAATTTCTTTTTATTAATACATATATATATATATTATTTAAATACTGAATTTGATGAATAATATGTGTGGATAGTAGTTATCAACTTGAGTACATATATATACAAAGTATGAATTTCTATAGGTTGACTTCAATTTATTTTTCTTGGTTAATAACTTGTACGCATAAGACTCCATTTGAAAATCTATCTGAAGAATATTAAACATGGCTGCTCCTACTTAATTATTGATTAGTTACATATTAAACCGTTTTGATCTGAAAGCATTGAAAATGCTTTTGTAATATTCATGACTCCCGTGAAAATGAAGACTATGGCAATTCCGTGTGCGGTCTAGTTTACACACACATCAATGAATTATAAAGTTTTGTGTGGGTTTTTAGTTTTGGATTTTATAGTTGTATATAAATTTTCATGATAATATTATTCATTTAAACATTGTTATCTTATTAAAAATGTTTAATTATATATGCCACAAATTCAATTGATATAGTTCAACATATTTTACAGTCATACATATACATTATAATGATCACAAATTATTATTGATCAAAAACTTAAAATGTATACCACTTTTCTCAAAAATATAAGTTAATAAGAGAATTTATATAAATTGTTATACATTTAATATACTTCTTATGAAAAGGTTTTTTTTTTTCTTTACATGAACTTTGCCTAGATTTTTTCTCGTTATCAATTTTGTTTGTTATGCATTGAAATTA
>NC_029786.2:99104160-99105763 GCF_000816755.2 Arachis ipaensis | reverse complement strand
ACTAAAATATATACACGCGATTTGTTTTTTTCTCCAAGTTAGACATGATTCATTTCAATAGAAAAGGAATACAAGTTAAATTATGGTCCAAATTTGGACAAAAAAAGAAAAGAAAAAGCCAGCTAGGGGTTTCCCCTTGCAGCAAATGTAAACAACTAATAGGAAAAGTAAATAGAAATGAAGCAACGCACTACTGAACTAAGTAAAAGGAAAAGACAAAGTGCAGAAAAAAAAAAGTAAAAAACTATTAGATGGGTCTGTGCTTCAAGAATTCAGATTGAAGATCCAGCACGCGATTATTAGGCCAATTTAATAAATTAATATANTATATATCGGTACATATTAATAGTTTTTTATTCGAGAATTGTATTATTGATCACATTCTCTATCATTCATTATTAAAGGGCTCATCATTGGTTGTTGGCAACAGAATTCACGACAAATTAGCAAGACTTTCGTGAAATAATTTTGCAATAAGTTATCTCTAATACTAGAATTGGTTATATATATTGGACTTAATTCAATTCTAAAAGCTTATAAAAAATATGTTGATTATAAATTCTTTTTCTATATAATCATATATCAATAAGAGTAATTTTTATGAGAATTCTAATATCCAAATCATAGTTGTCAGAACTGAACTGGTGATCGAACCGATCAAGTTATTAGTTTATTGGTTTATTAGTTCAGCCGATAAATTATTGGTTGAACCGATAAAATCGGTATCACGTAAATAAAAAATATAAAATAGTTAAAAGCTTAAAATTAAAATTTAAAATATATATCTTTACTAACATTTTATGAAGAATCAAGTCTCAAATTTTAAAAATAACAAATATAAAAAAAAACATATAATTTATCAGTAATACTACAATAGTATTTTAATTTGACACAATAAAAATAATAATTAATTCACAAATTCTATCATTTAACTATAATATCAGTAGATTTTAACACTAACATCAAAATAAATAACCTTAATCACAATACTAGCATTGAAATAAATCAAACAGATTAATAAATTTTTAGTAAAATTTATATTTATATTAATAATGGTATATAATTAAAATATAATTAATTTAAAAAATTAAAAATTAAATTAAATTAGATATCTATAAAATTATGTAATTAAATGTATACTATATAATTAATATTTGTCACTTATACTAGTAAGAAGCTTCATGACCGAGTGGCAAATGTGGAGACATTTTAAATCATTTTTTAAAAAAATCGGTTTGGTTAGACCAATTTTACTGATTTTGATCGGTTTGTTTCGATTTTTATCGATTTACAACAATTTTCTTCTTTAAATGGTTCACGAAATAAATGAAATCGATTTAAGATTCAATTTATTGATTTTCTAATCAAATCGGTTAGTCCGATTCAATTTTTACAACTATCATTCAAATACTTAAACTATTATTACATAGGATTATATGAACGGTATTATATTTACATCTTTTATAATAGAATCTATTTTAAACTTCACCCATGGTTGAGGATTATTTTATCAAACAATGTAAAAACATGAAACAAGATACTTTAAGTTTATTTTACCTTTAAATTATTTTGTGGTTGAACTAAATAATTGTACCTTCTAATA
>NC_029786.2:99101094-99103624 GCF_000816755.2 Arachis ipaensis | reverse complement strand
TACAGTTTCAATCCGTACTCATTATCGATTCAGCCACCTATAATCTTATTCAAACAAAATTTTTCGGCAAGCCATGCTAATAACTAATTAGTTCGAAACAAAAGAAATAAATGTTCAACGTACACGTACGAAACTTCATGAATAATGAGGATTTTGACTACTCACCTTTTGCATTTTACAAATTAAAATTTTATTATTATTTGAATCATCTAAATAATTATTATTAACCTATATATAATTATTATTAACCTCTTTTTGGATTTGCTTGATTTTTGCATAGACTTTTTTTTTATTTGCCTTATGCTATTTTTTACTTTTAGGATTTACCAAAAATTGAACCTTTCGAATATAAAACTCTAATATCATGTCAAAACCACTCATCTCAAGAAAATAGTATATGACAAATAAAAGAGAAAATAAAACTTATGCAAAAATAAAACAAACCCAAAAAAAAACTCTTACTTGAGAGAAATGTTAGAGATATAACCATTAATATTATCTTTTCTTATCGGCTTAAATTTTTAAAATAAATGATTTCATAATAAGATAGACTAAAAACGTATGGTATTTTAATTTTATAGAGGAGTGAGATGTATATTTTTCGAATAAAAGAGAGAAAAGTAAACAGAAACTGTCATTTTCTCTAATATATCCCATGGTACCAGAGTTTTTTTTATAGATTTAGGTGAAATTTGGTATAAGTTTTCTTTTTCTTTTATTTATGGAGTCAATATGGATTAAAGTTTAGATTTTTAAATCATACAAATTTTGATACATAAAATATTATATAATGAGAAATCATTTTTTTCAAAAACTAACATTTTTTTAATATTATATCATAAAATAAATTATTTTTCTTAAAAATTTAAAATAATAAAAAAATTATATAAATAATTACATCTCTAACACTATAAATCCGTAATAATACAATCACACCAATTATACATTCAATTATATAAGTATTAAAACTTAGCATGGTGTAAATACATTAATTTTACTATATAATTATAACATGTGTTCATGAAAACCACAGGCCATCCAATTTGATCGACAAAGTAAACAAAAATCTTCAAAAACAGTTTGCACTAAGTTAGCAAACAATTGGCAAAGTAACGTTAGTTCCTTTCTCTTGTATATAAGTTACAGTAATATACAGCTACAACTTAATTAGACCTATATATATGCCAGTAAGATTAATTGATGTAGTGCAAGGTACAAACATTAATGCAGATTTAATTATATAACAAACTTTACGAGATTAAAAAAAATCAATAATAATTATTGTAACGCGTTTTTTATAGGGTGCATGATTATTGCCGTCACGGGCCAAGTCAGCATATAAAGAAAGTCAATAGTTCTATATATTATTTTATTTTTCTCCCCTATACCTTCTTCTAATTGTTTATAATACTATAGTCTATGATTACTACTAATATATTTGAAAACAAATTAATTCTATTCATACACAAAATGAATGGCGAAAAAATGTGCATGGAAATTTAGAGCAAAAAATAATCTAGAACATGATTGGAAAAGTAAGACATGGTGAGTAGTAGTCCCATAGTTTAATTTCTTATTAGATGCTTAATTAATTAATCCTCCAACAAACCTAATCTTTTCTCTCCCTATAAAAAGCCACCAAATGTATGACACAAACACAACATACAAGATCTCAAAATCCCTTAGCTTCTTCAATTTTTGTTTTCCTTACAATCCAATAAATCTTCATATCATTTGACTATGGCAACATCTAAGTTGCTATTAGCAACACTTGTAATTAGTGTACCCTTTCTATTTTGTTCTATAGCATATGGTTACTCATTGAAAGACATAAAATCATGGTGTAGCCAAACACCTTACCCTGAACCATGTGAGTACTATTTGAGCAACCATGCATACAACAAACCCATAAAGAACAAATCGGATTTCCTCAAAGTGTCACTACAATTAGCCATAGAGAGAGCACAAAAGGGTCATGAGAACACAATCTCACTTGGCCCTAAGTGTAGAAATGCACATGAAAAAGCTGCTTGGAATGATTGCATTAAACTCTATGAGTACACAATCAACAAGCTCAACAAAACCATGGATCCTAAAACAAAGTGTGACCAAGTTGATGCACAAACTTGGCTCAGCACTGCCCTAACAAATCTTGAGACATGCAAAGCCGGTTTCTACGACCTAGGAGTACAAGATTACATGCTACCATTGTTGTCCAACAACAATGTTTCATGTTTGCTAAGCAATACACTATCCTTGAACAAGGTGGCTTTTCAACCACCAAGTTACAAAGATGGTTTCCCAACATGGGTCAAGCCGGGTGACCGGAAACTTTTGCAGTCGTCTTCTGCGGCTTCTAAGGCTAATGTGGTGGTGGCCAAAGATGGGTCTGGAAAATACACCACCGTTAGCGCCGCCGTAAACGCTGCACCAAGTGGCAGCAGTAGGTATGTGATATATGTTAAGGCCGGTGTGTATAATGAACAAGTTCAGGTTAAAGCAAAGAATGTTATGTTGGTCGGCGATGGTA
>NC_029786.2:99097736-99101062 GCF_000816755.2 Arachis ipaensis | reverse complement strand
ATCAAATTAGATTTTTTAAAATGAATTTTTTTTCCATGATATATATATTCTATTTATTTTTTTGCATTTTAAATTAAAGTTCACTCGGACCATAACAATTTATAGCAACAAAACAAAATATATGAATTGGTATTATTGTTTTTTTATTTCATAATTACTTTAATATGCATGGTACAGTTCTTTTGACTTCAAAATAATTTTTGGAGTTAATATGAACTACTAGCAAGTGTGGTACAAAAGGTTTACTGCCATAATATTTTTATCCTCCTTAAATATTTTTTTCCACTTTTAGTTTGCTTCCCCTAGATAACTTAGAAAAAAGCTAATAATTACTATAAATTATATATCAGTTGATGTACACACTTGATAGTGACTAGAATCTAACTTTGTNNNAGTAATACGTAGGTAGGATGGAAACATTGAAATAACCATTATATTCAAACAACGATATATTCTATACACAGTTGTTTCCTTTACCACAAATAGTCTGCAAAAGAATTTTTTAGTAAGAAATTAGAATAACGAAAAAGATAAATTAAAAGGACAATAATAATAAAATTATGCCTGCCAAAAAAAGGTGAATAGAAGATTATAAAGATTCCATTATGATTTCAGATGCCATATAGTTTTTCAACGAGATGCATTAAACAAAGACATATTATTGAAGATGCATGATGCTCTTCTAATAATAAAAAGCTTTTTTTTTTATTAGGCATTGAAATAATGGTTGGTGTATGCAAACTTCGGTCCACAATAAAAGTGATTTAATTAAGCTAGAATTAGAATATGGCCTTATCCATATTTATTTTAATTAATTGGAACTAAGAAAATAACATTTATTTTGTGATAATATAGTTAATCTACGTCAATGTGTGGAATTATTGGCCTTCAAAACAGAAGAAGTACCCTAAAACTTTTCTTGCAAAGCAAGCTAATGTAGGGTATAAGCTTAAGGCTTGTTTTTCAGTTTGGAGAAAGGGACAAAAAATTGACTTTAAATTAACTATAGTCAAAGATAAAGACACGAGGCGTGCTGAATTTAACATTCATAAAGTAATAATTGACATATATATATGGCTTCTAGATTATAGTATTAGTTTCGTGGCTGAGTTGCTCTTATATTTTACTCTTGCATCAAGAAAATGAATTGCACGTTCATCTTCTCAATTACTACATCTTTTGTTCCAAATACAAAGCATGTCCTATATTATATTGATATAACCCTATTTGTTCCATGCATATGCATGATATTAGGTAGCTAGATTTAGTAATCAGATCTATATATGAATTATTAATTACAACAATTTATCTAACATTAGGTTGCTATCCAGACTTTGGTTGAATAAAAACAAAAAAAGGTTGAATAAATTAAGAACTTTAATAAAAAGATCAATACTTTGAATTTTATTAAGGATATAGCTTTTTATGTCTCTCTTTTTATTAATATAAACTTTTAAAAAAATGATATCATGATATAAGATTAGAGTTTTTATTATTTAAAACTTTAGAATTCGATTTTTGATTGATTCTATGAAAGAAAATTTATATAAAAATTCACTAAAAAAATGTCGCAAAAAAATTTTAAATAATAACATGAATTTAATTTTGATACACTGTCAGTTTAAAGTAGTTTTACACGTGTATCTAATTATGTAATCTCATCATAAAAAATAATTACTATTTTCATTAATCGCATGAATGATCATATAAAAGAATGGATGTGATTGCACCACTGTCAAGTTTCCAAAATAATATTAATGTTTTTTTTTTTAATTTTGTTTTATAGCTATTACTGGAGATGGATTCATTGCTCAAGATATCACATTCAGAAACACTGCTGGAGCAGCAAATCATCAAGCTGTGGCACTACGTTCTGGATCAGATCTCTCAGTGTTCTACAGATGTGGATTTGAAGGTTATCAAGACACATTATATGTATACTCAGATAGACAATTCTACAGAGAATGTGACATTTATGGAACCGTTGACTTTATCTTTGGTAATGCGGCAACGGTTTTACAAAACTGTAACATTTATGCAAGAAACCCTCCTCAAAAGACAATCACAGTAACTGCTCAAGGTAGAACTGATCCAAACCAAAACACAGGAATCATCATCCATAATTCAAAGATCACAGCTGCCTCAGGCCTAAACCCTAGCTCAGTGAAATCATATCTTGGAAGGCCATGGAAGCAATACTCAAGAACCGTGGTGATGAAGACTTATCTTGATAGTTTGATTAACCCAGCAGGGTGGATGGAATGGAGTGGTAACTTTGCATTGAACACTTTGTATTATGCTGAGTATGCAAATACAGGTCCTGGTTCTTCTACTTCAAATAGGGTTTCATGGAAGGGTTACCATGTCCTTACTAGTGCTTCTCAAGCTTCACCTTTCACTGTTGGAAACTTTCTTGCTGGAAATTCATGGTTGCCAAGCACTGGAGTCCCTTTTACCTCCGGTCTGTGATTACAGACTCGTACGCATGCAGTTATTTTTATGTGAAATTGATAGTTCAGAATCATTAAATAATATGACTAAATTGTCATTTAACGATTTTTAACTATCAATTTTAGATAAAAAGCATCTTCTACCTTGATAATTAATTTGTATGTATTAATTATTTCTAGTTGATGCCATTTTCATATCTTAAATTCTTCATTATTCCGTACCAGCACATTTTATATACTTTAATTTGGCTGTACTTTATAGGTGAATAAGTCCAAAAAAATAATAATAATAAAATAGCACAGCCAACAAATAGTTTGTTTTTATGTTGTATTAATTGTAATAGTTTTTTATTATTGAATTGTATAATTAATTACAGATTATTGATTATGAAAAGAAAATATGCAAGTTTCATGAAGTAGTCTTGTCTAAATATTCTCTCTTCTATTTTATTATTATTATTTTTTTGGGTCAACATTTGTCTATATTACCCTATGTATGGAAGCTAAATAAAGCAGCATCATTCTTACATTTTATTTTGTGAGAGAATCATATATATTATTTAAACGATGATTTTGCTGACCGGTCTCCAAAAGATAAGTCCAGTGAGCGTATATTATTCAAATCTTAACATATCATATTTTAATATTTTGATGATTTCATTTCCTATGATAAATACAATAAATAGTATATTGGTTGGATCGTGTCCCGGAGTTTCCAACTTAATATAATTGAGAATATGAATGTGACATGCATAGATGTATTACTAAATACCAACATGCATTCTTTCATGTCTTTCCATTTGGGTAATGCTTGGAATCTTCGTGTTAGTCTAAGTGTCAATATCATACAATAAATGTGCAATATAATATATATAT
>NC_029786.2:99096983-99097452 GCF_000816755.2 Arachis ipaensis | reverse complement strand
AGTGTTGATGCCTCGGCCAATCTCTGTCTATTATTATATGGAATTTGTGCTTATCACAATATGCTCTATCAATTTTGTTAATAGTTACATGAAGAGATTAAGCATGCAATTTACTTATTATTAAATTTGTGGCATAATATATATATGTCATATGTGGCGTAAGAGAAACTTTTGCTTGTAGTTTTTGAGAGAGATATTTGTGTAATGTACGCCACCACATGATATGACAAATACATTCCTAAGACTTACAAGAGAAAGGGATTTATGGGACCTAGATTCTTTTTCTAATAAGACTCTAGTTTTTGCTTTAAATAAAATGGAAAGTACTACTACTTAATTAGAAAGATTTCCTTTGGGTAAATTCTCAAAGAATATATATTTTCTTAATTAAAAGTAGAATTAGATTTTTTACTTACACTGTAAGGAAAAAAATCAGTTGATGATGAAGTCTTGTATTTATTCTCCCATC
>NC_029786.2:99096710-99096958 GCF_000816755.2 Arachis ipaensis | reverse complement strand
TCTCTAAAATTTTGGATGGTTTGAGAAAAAGATCAGTTCTCTCTATGAAATAAGTCTCTTCTAGTATTTTTTGTCACCAAAATATTTAAATTCAAGACCTTACCTAAGAAAAACAAGCAGTGCGTCAAACCGCTGCTTTTAATTTCTCTAAGCATTCGTGAGTTATATATACTTCTTTCAGTTCATATAATAATAATAATCATTTTAACTTTTATTTACACATTTATATATTAATATACAATAACTCA
>NC_029786.2:99071278-99096574 GCF_000816755.2 Arachis ipaensis | reverse complement strand
AATATATATGTATATAACATTAGTTCATTTTATTAAAAAAATAAAATAAAATATAGATGATAATAATAAGCACAGATGATAAGTAAGGGTTGAGAGTTTTTCAACTCTTTTCAGACAGAATCTTGCTTTAACTCATATATTTTTTTTTTTGGAGTTCAACAATGTGAAAAAAAAGGCTAGTTGGATTTTAAGAGGGTTGACATCATTCATGATGGATGAAGGTGAACCATGGAAAGGTAAAGGTGAATTGTTTGGATTGGTTGTTTTAACTATGTATGATCATAATAAAATTGAGAGATTACGTCATAAAATTTAAAAAGTACGGAAAGAGTACGTTGAAGATGAGAAGTTGTTGAATCTTCAATTTGTAGCATCTTACATTATATTGACTATGATGATTTAAGGGTTGGTAATGATAATGCGGGTGATGATGAGATTACTAATGATGCTGGTGTTGATGAGATTACTAATGAGATTGCTGATGTGGGTGTTAATGATGCGGGTGTTGATGAGATTACTAACGAAGTTGCTGATGCCAATAACGAGATTTGTGACGAAGATGTTGAGGTTGAGAGGCTATTGAATCTTTCACACCCGAGTGATGTTTTCATTATATTCATTCCTGTGCTGGTTGCTATTCTTTCACTTCATTTTGAATTTGAAAATAAGGATGAAGCTCCTTCGGACTCACCCATTGGAATTCCAAACATTTGTGGTTTTTCTTTGGATATACTGTGGATTACTTGGTACTTGCCATTAGGATGTCCAAAAAAGAAGCTAGAATAGGGATTAAGGGTAAGATTTTGAAATTTTTGCTCATCATATTTGGTCTCATTTGTTGTACATTATTATTGTCAGTCATGTTAGCCCCATTGTTTTTTTGGATTGTCATTGTCCACTAGAATTTTTAAATGGCTATCTTCCTTTATATTGGGGTTAAAATTCCTGTGCTGGTTACTGTTCTTTCACTTGTTTTTGAAAACAAGGATGAAGTTCCCTCCGAAACACACCCATTCGAATTCCAAACTTTCATAGTTACTCTATAGGCTTCTTGCAATTAAAATGTCCAAAAAAAGGCTAGAAAAGGCAAGATATTGAACATTCTGCTCAATGGCCTTATTTTTTTGTACGTCATTATTGTCAGTTATGTTGGCCGCATATCTAATAAAAAGAATTATTATAAATTAAAAAAATAATTATTTTAAAAAAAATACAAATCATTTTCTATGTACTCTTGTGTACTCCTATATACTCTGAAGACGATGATAATGGTTGCCATTGTCTATGCTTGAAAATTCAAAGTGAAATTGATATAACGAATTTGTCTAAAATTTAAAAAAATCCGTATTTAAAGTTAAAATATTTTTTTGAAAATAATATTTTTTTATTTATTTCGGACAAAAAAATCCATTCCTCTATTCTGTGATTAAAATTCTATTCTTTGAAATGATGTAAAAGGAATTGATACTCCTGTTCAATTTAGTTTGTAACTTTATTTTTTTTGGACTTAGGCCGTTACATATGTAAACAAAATGAAATTCTAACATTGTTTAATTCTACCATGCTTCTATATCAAGATTGGTTTTGAATCTTTTTAATATATATAAATAAATAATAGAAAAAAGAGAAAAAAATATAGACTAAAACATAAATAGTGAAAATTAAAGAAAATAAAAAAATTTGATATTTTTGGCCCACTATTCTTAGATTTCTTTTAAGATGAAGGAAGCTCTACATGAAAAAGTTGTAACTTTATCGCCATCTTTATTATAGTGTGTCTGTTATCGTATTTGTATTTGTATTTTTCATAATCAAACGAAAATTAACACGCCAATTCTAATGCATAATATCTCTTATTTTGAATACCAATGAATCAATAAACTCAAAACCATCTTGGTGATTAGTAACAATATTAATCGCTTCCATGTTTTTGGCCCATTTGACAAGGGTATCCAAAAATTCTGCTGCTATATTTTTCTAAAACAATAATGATATTTAAGTTTATCATTTTCTACAAATAGTCTATATATATCTAACCACAATTAATGTTGATAGTATGATTTGTTGAGTTTGAAAAACTTGAATTATTATAATGATTAAATATTATTAAAATATTAATTAAAAAATCATTAATTTGTTAATTACTTCCAATTGGTTGTATGATGGATTTGGTTTAGTGTGCAGGTGAAAAATAAAATTATTTCTTGGTTCAAGTGATAAAAGTCCAGTTTTATTACTAAACATATTTCAGCCCAATAATAATTGTCTACTTCTAGTGGCTGAATATTAAAAGAAGAAAGATCCAAAGAGGCCCATATCACAAGCCCATGATGAAATAAAACAATTGACCCAAGGTTGAGAGAGGAACCCATTCAGTGGTCACAAACCAAAGGAAACTCAAATTGTCAAAGTTATCATTCTTGGTTACTAGAAGTAAAAATCCAATTGAGTTTAATTTCATTAAAGGCATGCTTCGGTTATCAACTCCACTTGTCACTGAAACTTAAAATTCAACTTGGTTAATTGTGAGTATTAGTAACCGAAATAAAAATTCAATTGATTTAATTACTTGCCTTAGTGACTGAAAAAGAAAATTAAATTGAGTTAATTGCATTGATGGTTCCACATGTTACTCCACTCCTTGAGTAATGTGAATAAAATTTCAATTCATTTAATTGTTCTTTGAAAAATTTTGTGTCTTCTCTCTCCTCTCTCTCTTTGCATTATGTCACATCCATCAGAGGAAGAAGAAGAAAATACAAGTTATTAGAGAAAAGCAACAGTAAGGCTAATAGAAGAAGAAAAGGCTAGGGTGATGGCCTTTAAGAAAAGAAGATCCAAAGCATGGCGTGGCTGAGATCTTTTCCACTAAAGGCAAGATGTGGAGAAGAAGCTTCAAGATCTTCATGCCTAATGTAGAAATCCGTTTCGGTCAGAGAAGAAGATCTCTGAGGTGAAGCTCATTTTCACTTTTGTTCATTCATCACAGAAGGTAGCTACTGTAGCTACGTGGAGGAAGAAGCAAAAATAGAACAGATGGAGCTGTCAAGGATCAAGTGTCAGAATTTTTTCTTGGGGACAAAGTCAAGATGGAGGACTCATATTGATGAAGCTTGATGAGAAGGGATGAGAGAGAGGTATATGCATGTTGATTTACTTTCGGTTTTTCCTCTCTCTTCTCTCTGTCTGAACCGGCCTTTTGTAATGGAGAAGATGTTGGTGGCTTGGTTGAACCGGTTTCAACCTTGGAAGCTTCCCCTTCTATAATAAGGGAGAATGGTCAAGGGTTGAAACAAGGAGTGAGAGCACACGTTTGGGCTCTCATAGCTCTTTGAGCTGTTTATTCTTCTCCTTCATGACTTTCATTGAATAATTTTTTTCTTAGTGAGTCTGTCTGTGTTTCATTGGTAAAAGATAAAATGTGAGGTTTTGTAAGAAAAAGCCAATGAGTGAAAAAAAGGTAGAGTTAAAGAAAAAGCCATTATTATCTCAGAAATTCTTTGTATGTATTTCTGTTTTGTTGTCATGATCCTGAGGAAATTTCCTTACAAGTTGGGTTAGCACTTTGCGGTTGAAAGCTAGATTGAGGTCTAGTCAAGTTCGGGTTGGGGTAGAATCTGGACTTGTTCCCTTACAAGTTGGGTTAGCACTTTGCAGTTGAAAGCTTGGTAGATGACCAAGTCAAGTTCAGTTTTGGGGATAGATTTTGGACTTGTTCCGGATAGGAATGGGTAGTTCCTAGAAAAGAATTGGTGTTTGTAATCTGTTTGATTATAGTGAAATTCTGTCACTGTTGTGATGGAGACTGGATGTAGGCTGTATTGCACTTAGTAGCTGAACCATGATACTTCTGGGTGTGATTCTCTCTTTCTCTTCTACTCCTTTTCTATTTCTGTTCATGGGAGAAAAAATTAAAAAATATCTCCTAACCGATTATGAGACAAAAAGAACATGTCTCTTGACCTGTTATGAGACAAAAAGTATAAATATCTCCTGGAACTATTCTAAAAGGCAGAAAGTAATATTCAGAAAAAGATGGCTAAGATTCAACCCTCCCTTCTCTTAGCCACTGATAACCATCAATTGGTATCAGAGCTTGGTCTCAAAGAGATCAAGCTTCACAGCTTGGAGGAAAAGATCCTGATGGCGAACTACATGGGTTCAAACACAGTGGCTTATATTCTGACAGAAGGACAGTCCAACAACAGATCTCCATTCTTCAAAAAAAAAACTTCAACTATTGAAAAGAAAGAACGAAGATCTTTTCTCAGTCAGTGGATTACAACATATGGAAGATAATCATAAATGGTCCTCAAGTTCTACAAAGGATGACGCTGGTGGTATTGCCTCTCCCAAAGTCAAAGCAGAATGGAATGAAGATGGCAAAAGGAAAGAAAAAATAAATGGCAATGCTGTCAACATGCTGAACTGTGTAATCAGCTTCAAGGAATACCGGAAGGATTCAAGATGCAAAACGGCAAAAAAAAATATGGGATAAAGTTTCAAGTCACAAATGAGGGCACCACACAAGTAAAAGAAACCAACATTAACATGCTGAGCAAAGAGTATGAGATATTCTTTATGAAGAAAGCATAATCAATTGATGACATTCTTTATCATCAGTAATAGCTTCGAAGCTATAGGGATTACTCATTCCGAACAAATGCTAGTGAGAAAAATCTTGAGAAGCTTGACAAGAGAGTGGAAAGTGAAATAACCTGTAATGAGTTGAGAGAAAAGTTACTAGCATATGAAAAAAAATAATGATGACAAAAAAAGGGAGAGTAGCTCTTAAATCTTGCACAGAATCATTAGATGATGAATCTAGTGACTATTTATAAGATTACGAGTTTGCATATTTTGCTAGGAAACTTAGAAGGATGATGAAACTCAAAGGAAGAAGCAGAGGTGGCAACTCAAAGGAACTAAAAAAGGAAATGACTTATGGCTTTTTGGGAGGATCTCAAGATTGACTCAGATAAAGAAGAAGACTCCGAAGATAGAGTACAAATTTGTTTCATGGCTGAAGAAAATCAACAAGAGGTAAATTTCTATGACTTATCTCTTGATGATTTGCATGTGACTATTGATGATCTCTCTCATCTTTCTGAATTATTGCTGAATAAATACAACAAATATAAATCTGAAAATAAAGTTTTGAATGCTGAAAATGAGTTTTTGAAAGAAAAGGGTGAAGGAGACCAAATGTGCTTTTAATTTCATTAAAGAAAATAGATTTTTTTAAATCTGAAATTAAAATATTCAATGGAAAGCACATTATTGATCTCTCTCAAAAATCTGTTGCTGAAAGTAAAAGATTAAATGAAATGATCAAAAGTTTGAATCATGATTTAGCAAAATTTGCACATAACTCAAGCAACTTAGACAAATTACTTGCTAATCAAAGAACTTTGTTTAAAAAATCAGGTTTAGGGTATGTAATGAAAAATGATGCATTTTTTTAAAAAAAAATCACTTGCAAATTCACAGCATCATCTTTAAAAATAAAATCATCATTTGATAAATCTGGCCTTGAATACTCATCTAACATTGATGCTGATTTTGAAAAGCCATATTTTTTTTATAAAAATGCATCTTATTCAAAACCTGAATCTGCTTCAAATAAACTCTGGTCTGGGTTATATCTCTAACAATGAGGACGTTTTTAGAAAATTTCTCTTTCACAAAAGAGTCTCACGTTCTAGATACCCATTTGTGCCAAGAAATTATGGTTTAAGGTTTTTGGCATCAAAAGGAGGTACTAATGTTAGAGATGGATCTTTCAAAAGAAATGCACCATTTCAAATATCAAAAAATTCAAATCTTTTGATCACCATCAACATCATATCTTAAAGTGTTTTCAGTAACATACTCACACAAATCACTGTTTTAATTGCAATAAATCTGGTCACTCTTCTTTTTAATGCTTTATTGACAAAAGAAGAGTAGGAAACAAAACATACAAAGTTGTTTGTGATTTTAATGCACTTGAAAAATCAAGAAGGACTAACTTCAAAGAATCCAAATTAGTTTGGATACATAAAAGATTTGTGCAGTTTTGCTTAGCATCCAAGAAGATGAAAGACATGTGATACTTGAATAGGGGATGCTCTAGGCACATGACCGAGAAGTTCACTTTCTTCATCAAGCTTGATAAATTTGATGGAAGTTTTGTGACTTTCGGTGACAATGGTAAATGAAAAATTGTGACCATAGGTAAGGTTGGTGAGAATTTCTCAACTTTCATTGATGTTGTATTTTGAGTTGATGGGTTGAGACACAATCTGCTAGGCATTAGCCAATTGTGTGATTTATATTGTTTGGCTATTCACAAGAAATTGAAATACTTGGTTGTGTGTGAAAAATATGGTAAAATTTTGTTTGAAATTAAAATATGCAAGAATGTGTATGGACTAACTTTAGAGGAATTAAAAAGAAC
The DNA here is from genome assembly GCF_000816755.2 of Arachis ipaensis. Taxonomy (NCBI): domain Eukaryota; kingdom Viridiplantae; phylum Streptophyta; class Magnoliopsida; order Fabales; family Fabaceae; genus Arachis; species Arachis ipaensis. Next base: position 99,090,135 of record NC_029786.2, on the reverse strand, counting down.
AAAATGTAGCTTATTTTACTTCTTTAGAATAAAAAAAAGGTTATGGTACAAGAAATTGGGACATGCAAACATGTTTTAAATTTCTAAACTTGTGAAAAAGAATGTGGTTAGAAGTCTTCCTAAAATAAAATTTGACAAAGACATCACTTGTGATAATTGTCAATTGGGTCAATTGGGTAAACAAGCCAAAAAAAAAAAAAATCTTTCAAATCCAAGGATGACATCTCAAGCAAAAGAACAATGAAAATGCTAGATATTGATCTTTTTGGTCCTATAAGGACTCAAAGTCTTGGTGGTAAGTACTATAGCTTAGTGGTGTTTGATGACTATATTAAATTTGGATGGATTCTTTTTTTAGATCATAAGAATGATGTCTTTCTTGATTTTTCAACTCTATACAAAAAGATTTAAAATGAGTTTTTTTGAAAATTATTTCCTTAAGAAGTGATCATGGAAATGAGTTTGGAAAATAACACTTCGATGAATTTAGTATTTCATATAATTTTTCATGTTTTAGTATACCTCAATAAAATAGAGTTGTTGAAAGGAGAAATAGAGGCCTTCAAGAAATGACTAGGGCTATGTTTTGGTAAAAATGAAATTCTAAAATTCTTTTAGACTGAAGCTATATTTTGAACCAAATTATCATTAGAAAAGTTTTAAAGAAAACACCATATGAACTTTGAAAAAGAATACCACCCAATCTTAAGTACTTTCATACTTTTGGATGCAAATATTTTGTGTTAAACACTAAAGATAATCTTACAAAATTTGATCCAAAATTTTATAAAGGTGTCTTTGTTGAATAGTCAACCACTAGTAAAGCTTATAGAGTTTACATCAAGGAACATAGAATAAATTGAGGAGTCCATACATATTATTTTTTGTGAGTCTAACTCCATTTCAAGTGTTGCCTAGAAAATTGATGCAGAAAGTAAAACAGAAGCAAATCCTCAAGTGAACCAAGCGAATCTCAAATTTGTTCCAGCTGTGGATATCGTTAGTCCAAAAATGGCTCTTGTGAATGAAGGAGACATTTTTATTTTGTCTCCTAATCAAGCAAGAGAATTCAGAACAATGGACTCATCAGAACCTTGCCAAGGTCAAGCTGAAGCCTCAACTCAAAAGTAACGTGAATGGAAGTTCTTAAAGAATTACCCTCATGAATTCATCATTGGAGACCTTTCACAAGGCATGACTACTATATCCTCAAGCAAGAAGCAAGTGGAGGCAAACAATATTGCTTTCTTGTCCCAATTAGAACCTCTCAATTTGAAGCAAGCTCTTGAAGATCCCTCATGGGTGAAAGCAATAAAGAAAGAGCTAGTTCAATTTGAAAAAAAAAATATAAGCTGGATATTGTGAATGTGTAGTTTCTAGGGAAGAATTGGTGTTTGTAATCTATTTGATTATAGTGAAATTCCGTTACTGTTGTGATGGAGACTGAACGTAGGCTGCATTGTACTTAGCAGCTGAACCAGAATACTTCTGGGTGTGATTCTCTCTTTCTCTTCTACTCCTTTTCTATTTCTGTTCATGTGAGACCAAATTGAAAAATATCTTTTAATCGATTACGAGACAAAAAGAAAATGTCTCTTGACCTGTTATGAGACAAAAAGTATAAATATCGCCTGGAGCTATTCTAAAAGGCAGAAAGTAATATTCAGAAAAAGAAGACTAAGATTCAACCCCTCCTTCTCTTAGCCACTGATAACCATCATTGATTATTTTCATATATATAAAAAAATAAAAATAAAAATAAAAAAATAATAAAAAGAAAGAAAACTACAATAGTTTAGAAAAGGCATTCATTATTATGGAACAAACAGGGTACTATTGACAAGAGGCTTCAAATGAGGTGTTTTAAATCCTGCACATATTCGAATTCCACGTGTTGCTTTCTGAAAAATATCGAGAGACACAAGAATTTGAGCATACATACATGACGATTAACAAGTGTAATACCAATGAAAACAAACATCTTTGATTTCAGAATTATTGTCCTGACATTCTTCTAGTAAGATTGGAAGATAACTCTCACAATACCTAACAAGAAGAACATAAAGAAATTTCTCATAAGGCTATCATCTGTAGTGATACATGTGTTAATAGTAATGATAAGAAAGAAAAGAAGTGGAACAGCAGCACGCACTTGTGAGCTAATTCATGACACTGCTGTACAACTATGTTGAGAGTTACCGGAGCAATACTTCTAAGCTTAGCACCTTCTTTACCCTGCAAGCACATGGCTGAGAAACACCAAAGTAGAAGAAGAGGACCATATATCATGGAGATTCATATATAAAAGCAATAACAGGGAGTTTTATCCTACTAGATAGGATTATTAACTACATATATGCATGTCTTATCATTGGAATTTATGTGTCAGGGTTCAAAATATATCATCTAGAGGTAAGGATTTAATAATTTATAGTTTTTACTTTTTTCCAAATATGGTAGGTTATATTTTATTAATTATTGAAAAATAAAATATAAAAATGTTCAAAAGCAAGACAACATAATAAAAGGTGGAAATTTTTTAAAATAATACACTGAAGGTATTCATCCAATGATGCACGGTCGAAAAACGAAGAAAAATCTTAAAAAAGAAAGAATGATAGATCAAATTGAATAAAACTAAGAGTTTGCCTCATGAAGATAACGATCTAAACCGGAAGTTTTTTGGATTTCACGGAGCAACTTGACAGAGTTTGCTAGAATGACAGACGATATTGAAGTAGAACTTTTAAAAATTAACTGGTTGTGAGTTTTCCAGCAGTTCTAGCAAATGATGGCAAGCAATTGAGGATTAAGGTCAGCATTTTTCAATGGTTTAAGCATCTCTGTTGATGCAGTCTACCATGTCCAAAAGTCGTTAGAACTCTGAGGGGGAAGACAGTCACGAAGATAACTTTGAGACCATACTTCTTTTATTCTAGAGCAATCGATCAAATAATGAGTGATTGTTTCTGTTGCTTCATGATAGCAGGGGCATATTGGCGATATAAATGGGATGCGGTGATGAATTTGGGTAAGCACCGGAAGCCGGCAATAGAGAGCTTTCCAGATAAATAGCTTAATTTTGTGAGGCAAGTTTAACTTCCATAGATCAATCCACGAATTTTTCTATGCATATAATTAGGGCAAAGATCCAGAGGCGGGTGGTAAAATAAATAGCTAATTTTGTAACCGGAAGGGTATCATATTACTTGGATTTGTTCAAATTTCATTGCAATTTGTCCCTACTCTGCTGAATTTTTTAACTGACAAAATTCTGTCTGCAACGTCTTGAAGAAATAATTCTTGAATGAGATTCTGATTCTAATTCCTGCTTTCAGTAATTAGATCTTTAACTCTTGGAACTAACTTAGAAATAATTTGTCTGTTTGGCATGTCAGAAATCATTAAAAGGATACGGAAGAGGCAGCCAAAAATCTTCAAAGGTTCGGATATTCTCTTCAGTATCTACAGTCCAATTAAGACTTTTTTCAACAATCTTTTGGTCTTTTAGTATACTCCTCCATCCCTAAGAAGGTAAGACTCCAATTTTTGTCGTTATAACATTACCATTGTTAAAGTATTTACCTTAGAATTTTGGATAATAAAAAAGTACGCTGTGTTACGAGTCGCTAAAACTGTTTCCTAAAAACGCTAAATTTTAGATTCTGATATCTTTATAATTAGCTTTAAATGGAATATATTTAGTCTTTAAATATTTAAGATTTTGGGTTTAGATATATAACTAGTATTTAAATGTATAGGATTAAGGTATAAATCACTTGTGTAGTAGAAATTTAATCAATTAAAAAAAGCTTCCAATCAATTGGATCATTAAAGAAAACTAAAACTTTAACATTTGTCAGTAAAACAATATATTATTGTGAAAAGAAAGATTTCTAATCGCTAACCAATTGACTGGATTAAAAAATCAACTGTGTTTCGTGACAAATTAGAATTTCTTGCAATTGCAAAGAATACATACCTGATAAAACCCGAGTTGCTATTGTACAAACTGATGATCATAGGAGGAAGGAGATTCGATTTACAATTATAAAAATTGGAGAATAAAAAAGAGACTGATGATAGATTATTAAATTGTTAATATTAAGACTGAAATAAAAGATGAGATTAGGATTCCAAATTCAAAATATAATTGGAAAGAAGAATGAAGATGTTATTAATAGAATATTAAATTATTAATGATAAAATTATAAAGATAAAATAAATGAATAATAAATAATAAAATAATAAATTAAATAATATATGAAGAATCAACTAATAAATAAAATTTAAAAAGAATTATTTGTCAATTATTAAAAAAAAATAAAAAAACATGTTGATTAAATACGTTTTTCGTATAGTCGTGATTTGGAACATGTTTTCAAAGGTGAAATTTTACACTCGTTTACTAGGCACCGGATTTGATGGTCCTAGAACGTTTGGACCATTAAATGGTCCATAACAAAATATGTTTTTTAAGTTTTTTAATAACCATGGTCTATTGCTGCATCAAGGAGCTTCTAGACTAGAACTCTCCAGTATTGAAGCACCAAGAATTTATGTTGGGATTTTTTTTTTCTTATATTGTTATAACGATAGTCTATAATTAATAGAATTCAAATATACTTAATATGATTCAATGAATTTTATTGGTGCTGCGCTTTTTTTTTTTTTGAAAACATGTTATGATAGACTATGTCTTTTTTATTTTGACCAAATGGATAAAATGGCTATCCCAATGTTCAAAATATTCAGTTTTCAGTATTTTATCAATGGCTTTCCACACTCATTATTATAATGGATCCTAAAAAAAAGTTTATATCGAATAAAATATATAATTCATCTTTCTTGTATTAAAACTTTGGCTCTTAAACACAAGATTTTACACGATAAAAAAATATTGGAACATATTGTTTCAAATTTTTTGAATTTTTCAAAAACTGTTTTATACTTCACATTGAAAATTGATTTATCCAGCTCACATTCGTGAAAACAATCACATATGCAAGCTAACGAAAAAAAATTGTATTATCTAATAGAAATAAACATTAGAGAGACTATTTTATATACTTTAAAACCTGAAAAACTAAAACGTCCGATTTTAAAAGTTTCGGGGACACATTTCAATAACTACTCTAAATTTATTAAGAATATAGCTAACTTGTGTCATAAGGGCACAAGTTAAGATTACTAGTAATAGAAAATTTTAAATAATTTACTTTAATAAATGTCTAACAAATACATTGAAAATTTAAATTTTACATTGTTTTTTATAAAAGGTGAATTCTATAGTGTAGAAAGAATATTCTTTCTACACCTATATGATTTTGTTGTCAAGAGTAGTGTGTGACAAGTGCCTAGAGAGAAAAGAGTGGAAGACAATGTCTAATAATGTTCAGGTGACACCGGATTCGATGGTCCTAAAACATTTGGACCATTAAATGATCCTATAACAAAACATATTTTTTAAGTTTTTTAATAACTATTAAATAGTCCTTATTTAATTTTAATTACAAATTAATTATTTATATATTATTTAATTATAAAATCTATTTTTTATTTTATAAATTATTATTTTATCATTCATCTATCATATTTATTAATAATCAAAAACTAAAACAATAACAAATTAAATATTCCATTAATCGTAATAAATATTTTACAATATTAATCGATCGTAATTTTATCATTAATCCGTTACATACATATTGGATTAGAAAAATCGTGTTTGTTAGAAATTCAATCGATTGAATTTTCCACTGCATGTGGGTTTCTTTATTCAATCAATTGATTTTTTCACGGCACGTGAGATTTCTTTATTCAAAGCAACTTGAAAAATACATAGATACGGGAATAAACCGTATTTAACAAGAATTTTTTTATTATAAATTTAAAAAAGACATTATTTTTCTAATAAAAACAAGACTTACTCTTATGTACTCCTATAATGGTTGCCATTGTCTATTGTGATGATTAATAATTTGAGTTAGCCATTTTTTTAGAATTTGAAGTGAAGTTTGCCTTGCTTTGCATAAAAAATTCGTATTTGAAAAATTAAAGTTGAAAAATTGGGTTTTGGAAAATAATAATTTTTTTATTTTATTTCAAAAAAAATCTATTACTAAAAGATAAAAAAAAAATTTTTTCATTACATAATCAATTGCATGAATAAAGAATCCAGACAAAGAATTACAAAATTAGAGACTAATCTTGATTTTGTAATCAAAACAATGGATTATTTTCTAAACACTACAGTGAAAAATTGATTGGATCTCTATCGCCAACCGTGATTATCAATTAATAATGAATAAATATTGGATATTAAAGAGATGGATAAACAATGAAGAAAAATTGGATATTAAAGAGATGGATAAACAATGAACAAAAACAATGAAAAAAATTGATAATCAATTGATAAACGATTCTAATGGTAGGATTGAGTAATTGTTGATAGATTATTCACCAATTTATAATCTTAATATCAAAGAAAAGAAAAGATTAGAGTATCTAAATCAAAATAAAAATTTTAAAATTGAAGATAAAATTTTAAAGATAAGATAGATGAATAATAAAATAATAATTTATAATCACGAGCAGAAAAAATTAAAGAAGCGTAACATATAAGGCATGGGACAATTCAATCGACTGGGTAACACAACCAATCAATTGAATTGTGAAAATATACATTGCTTTGAAGACTTAAATCGATTGGGTAATATGACCAATCGATTGAATAAGAAAAATCCACATGACTTGCAAAATTTAATCGATTGTGTATCAATTCCAATGGATTGAAGTTTGAAAAACTGAATTTCAATCGATTGATTTGTGCATCCAATCGATTGAATTTCTAACAAACACAATTTTTCCAATCCAATACATATGTAACGGATCTATGATAAAATTATGATCGATTAAAATTGTAAAATATTTATTACGATTAATAGAAGATCTAATTTGTTATTGTTTTAATTTTTTATTATTAATAAACAGATAGATGGCCAATGAATTATAGCTCAAATGGCATAATTTCTCTATACTCAATTAAGAGGTTACGGATTCAAATCTCCTATTTTTGATAAAAAAAATATAGATAAATAAATAATAAAATAATAATTTATAAAATAAAAGATAATTTTTATTATTAAATAAAATATATAAAATTAATTTGTAATTAAAATTAGAAATAGACTATTTAAAGTTTGAATCATTTGCCCACTATATATAAACTATATACTTTAAAAACCTATTAACTTCTTAATTGGCACTCTATTTTCAAGTTGCAGTAAACAGCCTAATATTATTGCTTTTATTTTGCTATTGTGTCCATGTCGTCATTGACATTTTAGTTATTCCATCCTTTTGGTATTCAACCCGCATGGTTTGCGATCAATTTTTTTTTACAAATTTCCCTGGTTTTTTTACGCCCTAATATTTCACAATTTTTTTTACCCATTAAATATACATAGGACCAAATGGGCTTCCCATTTGATGGGTTTGTTTTGTTTTGAATGAAAAATCTTGACCAAAAGTAAAGACAAAATAGTTGCAAATAAATGGAGCCTCTTTTATGTAATTCATGTCTATTTGGTGTGGGTTGGGCTTTCTAACAGCCCATTACAATGACAAAAACTAAAACGTTGCAAATAATCCACACCAAAAAAAAAGTTGCAAATGAAAAGCATTGTAACCGCCACTGAGGATTTATAGGCTTCTTCTCATCTAGCAGCACTCNNNNCAAACCCAAGGAATACAAAAAAAAATGAAATTCCTTCAAGTGTGTACAAAAAAATGTAGACACTATAGAATTGTCCTAAATTTAAACCAAACCAAGTCAAGGAATACAACCCAACAAGGCTAGTCATGGAAGGGATAGAGAATGCAGCCATGGAAGGGGACAATACAAATCAGAAGCTAGTCGGTCGGGTGTTGACGGAAAAGGTGCTGAATACGGTCATAGTGCGCAAAACGATCCTCAATATGTGGGGAGATCCACAGGGTCTGGTAATAACCAATGCAGGACCAAACTCCTTCATATTGAACTTCAAAAGTCAGGAGGAAGCCAGAAGAGCATATGAAGGTGGACCATGGAGAATAGAAGGGCATATGCTGAGTCTGCAATGGTGGAGCTCAAACCTGTCCATAGATGAGGTAAACTATAATCAGCTTCCTATTTGGGTCCAAATACATGGTTTACCTTATGATAAAATTAACATAAAAAATGCTGAGAAAGTATGAGCCATAGTAGGGAGAGTGATAAGTGCTGAAGATCCCTTTGTTGAAGGAAACATGCTTAGATCTTTTCTGAGGGTCAGAGTGGAGATAAACATTCAAGAACCATTGAAAACTGGATTTTGGTTTAAAAGAGATGATAGAAGCCATACATGGGCTGAGTTCAAATATGAAAAACTGTGTGATTATTGTTATAAGTATGGGAGAATTGGACATGACAAAAGAGCATGTGAGGAGGAGCTACTGAGATCATTAGTAAACCCAGAAATCCCTAGATATGGGCCTGAGCTCACAGCTCCAGGGCTGAGATCGATAGAGAATGAGGCAAGAAAGGCAGGTATAAGGAGGAGGAAGGAGGAACAGAACAACTGGGTGGAGGAGCTATGGGAGGCGCGTGAAAGAAGTTGGCAAGGAAGGGAGTGGCTGAAAAGACAAGCACAGAAGGACAGAGGGGAGTCAGGCCTAAGGAGAGTGAGAAGCTCTCAAGCTAGTGCCTCTGCTAAATCTTGGGACAGATTAGCAAATCCACAAGAACAAATGGGAGAGAGACAAGTGGCAATACAAGAAGTGCAAGATCAAGATAAAGGGGTTGATGAGGATGGAGTTAACGGTGAGATGCACAACAATATATTTAGATCAAAAGATGATGGGACAGCAAGTCACAAAAAAGGAAAGAAGGAAGAAGCCACCCTACAAAATCAGCAAGCCAGTGAGTCAGTAACAATGGGAAACGTAAAGGAGGCCAAAGGAAAAGAAAAGGCAGAAGATAATATGGAAGATAGCAACAGGATTCCTAGGAAGAATAAAGAGAAAAGTGGGCCAAGCAAAAGAAGAACAGACAGTACAAAAAGAGGGGCATGGGCTTTCACTAACCAAAGGCCCAATAGAAATAGACAACAAGTTAGAAGTGGGCCAAGTGAAGAAGAAAGGAACCTTACCATCAGAGAATTATTGAAGAAGTTCAACAAAAATATAACTGAAGAGAAAAGGAAGAAAAGCACAGAAAAAGAAGTAGAAGAGGAGGCCCATAATAGAAACAAAATGGACATTGATGGATTAATTAGACACTACAAAACAAATGAAAGAGAGTCAGAACAGAGAGGCAGGCAGATAGTCACAGAGAGCAAAGGAGGCTTCTACTATGTAGAACTAGCAGAAGAAGAAGAAGAAACAGAGTAGAAAAATAGCAAAGCAATAGTAGTGGCCAGAGAATACGAAGCAGAACTTGTTCAAAGAATGGAGGAAAAATTAAAGCTTAAAAGAAGAAGAGAGGAGGACCAACTGGAGCAGATTGCAGGATTTTTGAAGGAAGAAGAGGAAGCCTCGCAGATGTGGAGGGCCAATAAGAAGAACAAATGGAGCAGAAGCTTAATAGAAGGAGGAACTCATGAGGAAGGACCACAGAACAGACATGACTTGGAAAACTCAATGGCTGAGGAGGCGGGCCTACACATGCCCCCAACTCAACTATGAGCATAATAAGCTGGAACTGCCGTGGGGTAGCGGCTCCCGCGATAGTTTCTGAACTGCACAGTATGTGCAAGCAACTAAAGCCTGCAATAGTGTTCCTAATGGAGACTAGAGCTAGAGAAAGCACTATTAAGAAGTTGAAAAGAAGGTTACATTTTGAGCATGTATTTCACATAGAACCCCCGGGGCTGTCCGGAGGGCTATGCCTTTTGTGGAATGAAACATATAATATTAATATTTACTTTTGGTGTGATAATCATATAAAAGCCCGTATTGATGATAGAAAAGGAAAAATATGGAATGCAATTTCATATATGGCAACCCATATTTTGGAAGAAGAAAAGAGCAATGGAGAGCTATCACAGCGAACAACAACAACAAAGGGGAACCACAACTATTCATTGGGGATTTTAACGACGTTTTAAGCCAAGAAGAGAAGATAGGTCTGCATCCAAAGCCACTAAGTCAGGTGAGGGAATTCAGGCAGTTTGTAGATATGAACTATCTTATGGACTTAGATATTAAAGGAGGAAGATTCACATGGTTTGGGAACCCGAGAAATGGAGTTATCACAAGGGAGAGGATAGATAGGGCATTAGTCAATTGGGAATGGAGAGTCTTATATCAGCAGGCATCACTCAAAGCTCTGCCGGCTATTAGTTCTAATCATTGCCCATTAGTGTTGGACATAAATCAGGTTCAAAAGATAGAGAAGAGTTTCAAATTTGAGGCATTTTGGACCGATCATGAGGAGTGCAAGAATATAGTAAGAAAGGGATGGGAAAAGGAAGACGTCCAAGGATGCGTCTGGAAAGGAATAACAAGAATGGAAAGTTGTAAAGAGGAGCTTAGAAAGTGGAGTAAGAGGACAATAAAACGAGCAGATAAAGAAATTCACAAACTGAAGGAGGAACTAAAGGAGTTACAAGATTCGGATTTAACACAAGAGAAGCATGAGAAAACACAGCAGATAAAAGAGAATATAGCTGCATTATGGAAACAGGAGGAAAAATATTGGGGACAAAGAGCCAGGTTGAAGTGGCTAAAATGGGGAGACAAGAACACGTCTTTTTTCCATGCCACAACCATTCAAAGAAGGGGAAGGAACCGAATCGATAAGCTCAGAAATGAGGCGGGCTCATGGATAGAGGATAGGAAAGAAATTATGAAGCACATCGAGGAGCATTTTGACGCGCTATTTACTCCAAGCAATAACAGGAATTGTGAATCAGTCATAAGTAAGATTCCAGCGAGAGTCACGGAAAGCATGAATAGAGAGCTGACCTCAAAAGTCACAGATGAGGAAATCCGAAAAGCAGTATTCAGCATGGGCAGCCTCAAGGCTCCTGGACTAGATGGCCTGAATGGACTGTTTTATCAAAAATACTGGGAGATAATCAAGAAGGAGGTATGTGCAGTAGTCAGAGAATTCTTTACGAATGGGGTCTTGCCGGAAGAGATTAGTGAAACCACAGTAGTTTTAACTCCAAAGGTCAAGGACCCAGAGGAACTCAATCAGTTAAGACCAATCAGTTGCTGCAACTTTATTTACAAAATTATAACTAGGGTCATAGTGTTGAGGCTGAAAGGGCTTCTCCAGGACATAGTGTCCCCAACCCAGAGTGCGTTTGTAGGAGGAAGACTCATACAAGATAATGTAGTTATTGTTCAAGAAGTTTATCATAGCCTAAACAGAAAAGGAAGAGAGGGATCATAAAATATGGCAATCAAGCTGGACATGAACAAGGCATATGATAGGCTTGAATGGGATTTCCTCGAAAAGGTGCTGATGAAATTCGGGTTCGCCGAAAAGTGGGTTGATTTGGTAATGAAATGTGTAAGAAGTGCAAGTTATAGGGTAAAAGTTAATGGAGAGCTATCGAAGAGGATCAAACCCCAGAGAGGTCTTCGACAAGGGGATCCATTATCCCCATACCTTTTCATTTTAGCAGCCGAGGTATTCACGATCCTGATGCAGGAGGCAAAGGCGAAAGGCAATATAACAGGTCTAAAGATAGCCCCAACAGCTCTGGCTCTTACTCACTTGTTGTTCGCAGACGATTGTATTATATTTGCGAAAGCGAAGGAGGAGGAGATATTTCAGATTATAACTGTGCTAAATGAATACACAGAGGCATCTGGACAAAGGATCAACATGAACAAGTCAGGCATTTCCTTTGGAAGCCAAGTATCGATACAAACGAAGGTTGACATAGAAGAGATTCTAGGAATGAAAACATGGGACACGCCAGGAAAATACTTAGGGTTACCATCCATATGGGGAAGATCTCAAAACAAGGCTCTAGCATGGATTGAAGAGAAGATCATGAACAAACTAGAAGGATGGAAGGAAAGATTGCTGAATCAAGCAGGCAAAGAAACACTAATAAAGGCTGTGATTCAGGCAATGCCATCATATATCATGAATGTCATAAAGTTTCCTAAGAATTTTTGCAGGAGAATTTGTGCAAAGGTTGCAAGATTCTGGTGGGCAGCATCGGGAAAGGAGTGGGGCATCCATTGGAAGAAATGGGACAGTATTACTGAGAGTAAGAGTAATGGTGGAATGGGGTTTAAAGACCTGGAAAAGCAAAATACAGCCTACCTTGCAAAACAAGCATGGAGGGCATTGAAGAACCCGGATGCGATCTGGGTACAAATTCTGAAATCGATATATTTTTCAGGCGGCAACTTCTGGACAGCGACGGGTAAAAAGGGCGCGTCATGGGTCTGGAAAAGCATCCTACATGGAAGAGAGCTACTAAGGGAAAGCGCAAAGTGGAGCATAGGAGACGGTTCCAACGTTAGCATCTGGAAAGATAACTGGATTGCGGGGAGGAACAGGCCTTTTAATATAAATAGCACAAATGATTCGAGGATAAAGGATCTCATTGTAAGCGGGGAAGGGTGGAATAAAAGGAAAATTGAAAGCAAGTTTTCCCAAGAAATCTGCAAAGAAATTCTCAGCACCCCGGTTAGTGTAATGAACAAAAAAGATCATTTGTATTGGCCATGGAGGGAAGATGGAAATTACTCAATAAGAACCGGATATTATGCTGCAAGAAGAGTTGGGCAGAGCATGAAATTTGGAAATCCATCAACAAGTGAAGATAAAAGGGAGATATGGAAGGAGGTATGGAGAATGGAAGTCCCACAGAAGATCAGAATGTTTTTATGGAAAGCATGCCATGATATACTACCAGTAGGCTCTAACTTATACAAAAGAAAAATGGCATCAGATTCAGTCTGCCAGATATGTTTAAAAAGTCCAGAAACTATAGAACATGCACTACTACTATGCGATTGGGCTAGGGCAACATGGTTCAGAGCGGAATGCCAATGGACTCCAACAGTCGAGACAGTTACCTCAATCGGGAATTGGATGGTCGAATGCATAAAGAAGTTGAGAGCAGGTGGTGGAGAGGAACAGGAGAAGAGAATCAGTAAACTAGGATTCCTCATGTGGGAGATATGGAAAACGAGAAACAACAAGCTGTTTCAACAACAGGAGGTAAATCCTAGATGGACAATTCATAGGGCAACAGCACTTGAGGCAACATACTAGAAACTAACAGATAAACAGCAGATACAGAAAACAGAAACAAAAAGGAGCAACACTAACCTGGTGAAATGGAGACCTCCCCCTGAGAATTGGTTGAAAGCAAATGTTGACGCAGCATTCAAGAAGGATACTGGAACATGTGCAATATCTGTGGTTATCAGAGATCACAAGGGAAGGATTATTTTAGGTTTCTCAGGAAAAATTCAAACCAAGTCAAGTACTGTTGCAGAGGCTCAGGCAATAAGGCAAGCATTGATCATAGTGAACAATCTACAAATAGGCAGAACTCTAATAGAATCTAATAATTTAAAGCTAGTTCAAGCAATTAAATCCAAGACAGCCTTAGGCGAGGCGTTGGCCATAATCCAGGACATTCTGATTTTAATGGAGAGTTTACCTGAGAAGGGAATAACTTGGACCCCCAGGAACGGAAATCGGCTAGCCCATGCAGTGGCAAAAGCAGCAGAAACAGAAACATTAGGAGCAAGTTGGAGCATCAAACCACCTGTAGATATACAAAGCATAATTAGAAGAGAGGCTCAAATGTGAAGCAACGATTATAAAAGAAAAAGAACAAGGCTGTAATGAGGTAGATTGGAGGAGCACGAACCAGGTAATGAGATAGGAAAGCCAGGAATTAATCCAGATCATCAATGATCTGAGACAGAAGATCTGAATGCAACACAAGGTGATACTGTTTCAGAGATGGAGCTGCGGGATTGTGTGGCAATTGGGGGCAGTGAGGTTCCAGAGACTGCGAGCTATGGAGGCCGCGGAATCCAAGGCCTGGGCAACGGGGGGCTGCGATCTACGACCATTACCCAATACTCAATATATGCATTAGGTTCGTGGACATGACATAAATTGAAAATTAGTCCTCCAGGTATTTCAAGGCAGGGCAGAGGTAATGTTGGTGCATTACTGAAACTACTTTTGCCCATCACATACCCCATATATGGGCATATCAAGGACCAATACTAAAGCTTAAAAAGTCAAAACGGATTCAACTATCTCATACATGCAATCAGACCAAGGCATCAATAGCAGGTAGCAATTGGCACTCATGAACTAAAATCTCACCGGGCAAAGGAGAAGGTGGGATGGATCTTCGATGCATGGCGATGGAGGGCTCTCGTTGCTCCGAACTGCTGTCGAGAAGAAGGTGGTGTTGTTCCGGGGCATTGTTGTTTGGAGAAACTGGGTTGATGGTGCTGATGCGATGGAGGGTGCTATTGGCGAGGCCAGGCTCAGATGGGAGAACTCCTCGTCATCCACAACCCGGTGGCGCTAGCAACTATGCAGGGGTCGCCAGCTAGCTGCAGAGAAAAACCTCGATGAGCTGCTTACTCTCGCGGCAAGGGTGGGACACGGAAAGGGATAACAGATCGGGTCGGGTATAACGGGTCGGTTTGGGGGTAGCATGGATCTCTATTCTGGACTTGGGCTGGTCTGTCGGCTCGGGTCCCCGTCCAAAAAAAAAAAAAATACATACATTTTTGGAAGACCAAAAATAATTAATTTAATTTAGTGCACAAAAATTTAGATTAACATTTTCAGAACTCGATTAATCCTTACTTTGAGTGCAAGTCCTACTTATATTATATGTGGCATTATATTAACCTCAATGAATTCTTTTCACCATGACGTTTTTAAAGATTGAGAGAACAACAATAAGAATGGCTAGACCTAATACAACCCCTACAATAATGGTAGTAATTGATTTTCCCACTTGGTCCTCATTCGAAGAATCTGCAACATAAAAATTAAAAAAAAAAAAAAAACCAGATAAAGGATGATTAAATGTTTAAAAACAAAACTTGTTCTTAATAAACAACTTGTGAATTTGACACCAAAAAAACATTGTGAAATTATTGAAGAGTTTTGCAAATAGTATGATAATAAAAAAAACATTAATTAGTAAATAGCAATTCAAAATTTGAAACTAAAGAAAAAAAGGTGTTCTGAGATTCCATGTATAATATTACTATTTTTAATAAAAAAGTGTAACTTTTTTTAAAGACAACTTTAGGCTGAATGCAGGTTCCTGAACTGTATATAGGTGAATATACACTATACAAAATAAAATTACTATTATGTTTGGATTTAAAGACAATAACTTATTAGAAAGTATATATATGCAGAATTGCAGATAGAGAAATAACGGCGTGTATTCCCGGATAAAGCATAAAAAAAAGTTTTAAAATTAGAGAATAATTTTGTTATATGTAAAGATTACCTTTTGACTGTTTCGTTTGACAAATTACTAGTGGAAAATTACTTCAAAATTAGGGGAGTAAATAACTTTTTTAAAATTTGAAGAAGTAAATATATGTATTAACTTGTTGCTAAGCTAATTTATATTATTGATTGCCAGTTTAGAATATTATACTTAATAATTATTTTTAGTTACTGTACAAAAATATTAAATTTTTTTTGTTGCACTTATGTATATATTTTTTTATAAGAAACGGGGCGCAGGGCCCAAAAGAACAAAAAGAACTAGATTGTACCACTCTTCCAAACTTAACGCCACATGCATCAGCAAGAAGGTGGTGAGACAAGCATGGAGGGTGCTGCTCAAAGAGCTTAATTCCAACAATTTCTCTTTGACCTATCTTAGTTAGGGCTTCTGGGTAGAAATTGGCCTTCCTGTAGATATATTTCACTTCTACATTAACCATCTTTGCCAAAAGCTCCTTGATCGACCGGACGAGAGAAGAGCTACCATAGCTTTTCGAAGATGCCTTCTGAACCAGCGTAACAACACAGCTAGAGTCTGATTTCACCACTAATTTCGTGAGCCCTAGCTCAGAAGCTAGCTTAATCCCAACATAGAAGCCCCATAGTTCAGCCATGGTTATGGTACAAACTTCGATGTTCATAGTAAAACCAGCAATCGTGCGTCCAGCCCAATCCCTAATAATTCTCCCGCAAGCACCTCTGCTACCAGGATGAATGATTGATCCATCTACTTTCATCTTAGTCCAACCCCAATTTGGCGCCTCCCACCCGACAAGCTCCTCTCTGGTATAATCTAGTAAGCTACTAGTTTGCTTTGTTATGCTCAGAGTAATGCTATAATTTTCTGCAATTTTTCTTATCATTTGATGAAGTTGGTTGTTTGGCATAATCTCGTCCCTGAAAATGAAATCATTTCGACACTTCCAGTGTCGAAGATGATGGGCCACGGAGTCCCATACTGCTTTGGAGAGACCAAGGAAATGTTAGTACTAAGCCATTCCTGAAAGGATTGGGAGAAAAAATTTTCCTGTGTATCTCTATCTACTATGCTAATCCATGCCGTACGGATGTAGGGGCAATTGCGTAAGGCGTGGAGCATAGTCTCTTCCTCTCCGCAACATCTTGGACAGTCGCTGTTGTCTGTAAGATTTCTGCTTTTTCTCCTGCTGTTGGTAAGCAAAGCTTCATGGGTAAGGAGCCAACAGAAGGTCTTCAAACGCTGAGGTAAGTTATGTTTCCAAAGCAACTTGTGTAACCTGTTATTATTCTCCTTGTTACTGAAAAGAGCCTCATATGCTGATTTAATTGTGAATCTGCCATCTGCTGCTGGGAGCCACCCCACAGTGTCAGCTCCAATGTCAGGATTGGGGGATTTTAAAATTCTGATGTGCTCTAGAACATCCTCAGGAAAAACCTGACTAATTTTTGTCCAATTCCAAATATTCTAGAAACTAGTATAGTCGCACAACCTTTCTCCAAGTGTTTCTTCATCAAGGTTAATGGTGGCTAAGTCTCTTAATTTGTGAATTCCTGGGATTCAATGGTCCTCCCAAAAAGAAATACTTTTTTCATCACCTATTCTCCAAATTAGATTCCCTTGAAAATTTTTCCAAACTTTTGTTATTCCAATCCAAACGTTTGAGTTGCTGGTCTTCTTATGGACTTTGGGTATGATGCTGTCTCCTCCCGCATACTTTGCTCTCATCACCTGAACCCATAAGGATTCCCTTTTGTAGGTTAATCCCCAAGCAAGTTTCATAAGAAACAGTTGATTGATCTCTTGCGCTCTTCGAATTTCTAGACCACCCTCCTCCTTTGGTTTACAAATTTTCTCCCAACTTAAGAGATGTATCTTTCTATCATCTTCGCTGCTGCCCCAAAGAAAGTCCCTACAGAGTTTATCTATTTTAGCACAAACTGTCATAGGGATCTTCATAGTCTGCATGCAGTAGTTAGGAATGGTTGATAACACCGATTGCATCAGGGTGCATCTCCCTACAAAAGATAGAGATTTCTTGTTCAAGCTAGATAACTTGGTTTGCATACGATTAAGGATGAATTGAAAATGACGCTGGTTACACTTCTCCGTGATCAAGGGTACTCCTAAATATTTTTTCAGATTAGTCGTCAGGATCATTCCAAGCTCCCGGCTTAGTTGCTACCTAACATTATGATTAACATTCTTAGAAAAGTAGACACAAGACTTATGGAAGCTAATTCTTTGTCCTGAGCTCTCGCAAAAAGTATGTAAGGTTTCCTTAATCGTTCGTACTTGTTCACTATGTATATAATAAAATAGAAAATAAATATTGTGACTTTTATATTAATAATGATATTTTTTGATAAATTGATACAAATATATAATATAAAAAAAATCATATTAGAGTAACATTATCATTTTTTCATAAAATATTATCTCAATTTATATTCTACTTAAATACTACTAGACAACATACTAATTCAATTTAAATAATATCTACATACTATGCAATAAAAAATCAAAATATGAGTTAATCGAATATCTCTTGTAACTATATCTAATATAAGCACATAGCATTTTAACATTTAGACTTTGTTTGGTTGAAAGGAAAGAGATAGAGAGAAAAGAAATAAAAAGAAAAGAAATTGAATGAAATTTTATTTTTCTTAGATATGTTTGGAAGAAAGAAAAATGAGAAAAAAGATAATAGTATATAATATTATGAAAAGATAATTTTATCCTTATATATTTTAAAATATATTAAAAATAGAGAATAATATTAAAATATTAATACTAAGGAAAATAAAATTTCATGCAATTTCTTTCTTTTCTCTTTTTTTGTTTTTTTTTTTCTCTATTTCTTTCCTTTCAACCAAACAAAAACTAAGTACATTTTTCTTTTATTTTTCATCCAATATTGGAGGAAAAAAATTTCAGTAAATCCCACCTTTTTTATATACTATTCATTCTTTTTCTTTGACTTTTTCATTCAACCAAATAAGAAAAGATAAATATGTTTCTTCCAAATTCTTTTCCTCTTTTCTCTTTTCTCCCATTTGTACCTCAAATAAACACACCCTTAGAGTTTAATTATTATTGTCAGAAAAGATTGGAGAATAAAAAATTAAAAGTACATTTAGTTTTTATTTTTATGTTTTGTTTTGTTTTTGTTTTTAGAATTTTATAAAAAAAATAAAAAACAATAAAATTATATTTTCATCCCTTATTTTCACTGTTAGAATATAATTAGGATCAATTAAGATCAGTTAGTATCATTTATATTTATATAGCATATTTATGTATTTTATTGTAGAATTTTATATTTTTATTACTTTAATTCTTCAGACACCTATATATACCCTTGTACATTGT
>NC_029786.2:99066623-99069780 GCF_000816755.2 Arachis ipaensis | reverse complement strand
GAATAATATTAAAATATTAATACTAAGGAAAATAAAATTTCATGCAATTTCTTTCTTTTCTCTTTTTTTGTTTTTTTTTTTCTCTATTTCTTTCCTTTCAACCAAACAAAAACTAAGTACATTTTTCTTTTATTTTTCATCCAATATTGGAGGAAAAAAATTTCAGTAAATCCCACCTTTTTTATATACTATTCATTCTTTTTCTTTGACTTTTTCATTCAACCAAATAAGAAAAGATAAATATGTTTCTTCCAAATTCTTTTCCTCTTTTCTCTTTTCTCCCATTTGTACCTCAAATAAACACACCCTTAGAGTTTAATTATTATTGTCAGAAAAGATTGGAGAATAAAAAATTAAAAGTACATTTAGTTTTTATTTTTATGTTTTGTTTTGTTTTTGTTTTTAGAATTTTATAAAAAAAATAAAAAACAATAAAATTATATTTTCATCCCTTATTTTCACTGTTAGAATATAATTAGGATCAATTAAGATCAGTTAGTATCATTATATAGCATATAGCATATTTATGTATTTTATTGTAGAATTTTATATTTTTATTACTTTAATTCTTCAGACACCTATATATACCCTTGTACAGTTCGATTCAATACAAATATATAATATAAAAAAAATCATATTAGAGTAACATTATCATTTTTTCATAAAATATTATCTCAATTTATATTCTACTTAAATACTACTAGACAACATATTATTTCAATTTAAATAATATCTACATACTATGCAATAAAAAATTAAAATAATCCAATATCCAATATCTCTTAACTATATCTAATATAAGTACATAGCATTTTTACATTTAGAATTTAATTAGTATTGTCAGAAAAGATTGAAAAATTAAACTAGACAACATATTATTTCAATTTAAATAATATCTACATACTATGCAATAAAAAATTAAAATATGAGTTAATCCAATATCTCTTAACTATATCTAATATAAGTACATAGCATTTTTACATTTAGAATTTAATTAGTATTGTCAGAAAAGATTGGAGAATGAAAAATTAAAAGTGCATTTAGTTTTTATTTTCATGTTTTAATTTGTTTTTTTTTCTAATTTCATAAAAAATAAAAATAATAAAATTATATTTTCATCCCTTATTTTCACTTCTTCTTTCACAAAATTTTCAAAACAAAAATATTAATAATAAAATAAAAATACAAATCAAAGCAACTCTAAACAAACCTTGTTCATCATCGTTGTAGTGGCCAGATTCCCAACACCTTGCATAACATTGTCCCAAGAAAACATCACCTAATACCGCTAATCCACAAAATTTCTTCACCTTCATCACTGCTTCTGCCATGCATGAGTTGTAATTTTCAGCACTTAGATCCCCACACACTGAGCATACCTAATAATATGTTACACAAATACAAAAACAAGAGTATTCATGAATATAATACCTAATAAGATATGAAGTTTATACATAAAAAATAGCAACAAATATAAAAAAAATAATACACTTATATATTTGAGTACAAATAAAATATTTGTGGATTACTAACTCTAAAATCACTATTTCTTCTTGCTTGTAAATCACCACCAAGAACATCATCCCTTCGCCTAAAGAACTCAACATCATTGCTCACAACATTTTTGTTATATTTCTTGTACCTAAGACCAGTGACAAAACTTGAAATAAAATTTTGGGGCCAAATAGAATAATTGTCAAGATGTTTTTGATATGGACCCATTTAAGATAAGTTCATCTAATTTCATTTCTCTAATTTAGGTGATATTGCCAAATTTAAAGCCGTTTTTCAGGGTCTCGTTCCAAAGAATTAAGGTCAAATTCATCAGATGCAACTTTTTAAACTTTTGAAGGTTGTATCTCAATTTTTTCGTGATTCATTAAAGTAGAAGAACTATTTACACTAGTGATATGTTCTCCTTCCTAAATATTAGCCTTCTTCTTAAAAAATACATCAATTCTTTGATTTTTTATGATTATTTTATATAAAAATTTAAATATATATCTTGTAAAATATGTATAAAAAAAAGTTAGAAGGACAAATATTAAAATTTATAATATTTATTAAATTTTTTTTATCAATTTATACAAATACAATAATATCAATACTTATTAAATATTCTAATATTTTTTATCATATAAAAAATTAAATTAAATAAACAGTAAAATATAAAATAATATTAAATTACATAAATAAAAAATACCTAATTTTTTATATTTGAACTCAAAGGTAGAATGAGTGTTACTTATTGAATAGAGAGCTGCGAAATGCGAATACACTCAGTTCAGTCCAAATTCAACATGTTTTGAATGTTTAAAACTAAAAATTATTGTGCAATAAAAACAAGAGATGAAAATTGAACTTTGATATTTTAAGTCAAAATAAAATATTTGAGCCAACTGAACTATTTTTTATTTTTTAAAAAAGTATTACTAATTTTTTTAATAAAAGTTTGGGCCATGCCCCTTTGTCAGAACTAAGCTCCGCCTCTGCCTAAGACTTGTGTCAAGTTTCCCTAAGAAATCAAAATGTTCATATCTTATGTAACACCCTTCAAGTTGCAAAGAAGCACAAAGTGAATATGGACAAATTAGTCGTATTTGGTTAACTAAATTTTGAACACATTTTGAGTATTCAATTGGGTCCAAATCACTCCTACATTGGTACAATCCATATATGGAACCTTCTAATAAGGGTGTTGATGATGAGGTTCTGCCAATGGAAAAGATATTGTAAGAAACATTTGAAGAGGAAGTAACAATTGAAGATAATAAGGAATTTATTAGGTTTGGTTCAAAGGGTGTATTTCGTTGATATTTCTCTTGAGAACAAGTTGCATAGATGAAGATATGAGATCTTGTGGTGTAGCCATGGACACTACTACTAATAAGAATTGAAGAAGAAAAGAGAATAGTAGTAGAGTGCGCCTAAAAGCTAATAAGATTGTTCTATATATGATAAATGGAGTCTAATTAGAATTGAAATTAAAACGTTATTGTAACTATTTTTCTTTTCCCTCTTAGCTTGTATTTTCAAATAGCAATATGGATTATCTTATATTGTTCATTACTTCATTTCTTCATCATGAGTTATATAATAATATGCTGAGTAAGAGTGAGGTATAGATGTGGTTCTTTTTTGGTAATTTCAAAAGCTC
>NC_029786.2:99064327-99066488 GCF_000816755.2 Arachis ipaensis | reverse complement strand
TTTGATTATTTTGATTATTAAATTAGTAATATAAAATATAGCTATATTTTAATTTTAATATTTCAATTTCAATTTTAGTAGCTAATAACTGATCCTTTAGCAATGCTAGCCGTTACATATGTGTAATACTATATCGGATTCTTCATATTTTTTAAAATCAACAAGAAAGGCTTGGTCAAAGGCTATTTCTTCCTCTTCTCTTTGATCTGACTCTCCTCTTTGTTCAATTTTCTGTTCTTAATTCTGTTCAGAACTTACATTTTCTAGAGACATGGATGAGATTGATCTAGCGAAAGAGAATCACAACAAAAAATTCATTGCCTCAAACAGCAACAAAAAATATACTAGAAAAAATGTATCTCTGAGGTTAGCTTCTCTACTTCTTTTCTTTTTTCTCTTTTCTTTATATATTTTTTTTCTTATATATTATTTTCTTGATGATTTAAGGATTAGGAATGATGATGCCGGTGATGGGTGATGAGATTACTAACGAAGAATTCATTGTCTCAAACGGCAACATAAAGTCTACTAGAAGAGAAGTATCTGTGAGGTTAGTAATAAAATTGTGAAAGAATAGAAAAATAAAAGAATTATGAAAGAAAAAGATGAAGAAATTTTATTAATTGTTGATTGAATGAATTGTGAACTATAAAGGTAAAACTAAGTATATATAGAGTATTGGCCTATGAAAGATAAAATTAGATAAAGATAAGATATAGATAAAGATAGAGATAACTATAAGATAAGATAAAGACTAAATTATATTCGGAAAAGCTCTGCATACAAGCCATTAAGGCTTGTGTGCTTTACAAGTTCATTAAACAATAAAACCAAAATACGCGCTGCTCCACATACGTTGATTACACGCGCTATATAAGATCCCGCGTATATCTAACTACCAAATTTAAAATATTTGTTTCCTTCTTCGTTTTCTTTATTTTGAGATTTGGTTGTTCTTCTTCTCGCGCGTCTTCCCTCCTTCTTCTCCATCGTTCTTTTCCTCTCCTTTTCTCACTGGTATGTTCTTCATTTACGTTACTTTTTTCTCTCTCTACAACTCGAGCTTCGTTTTCTATTTTGATTTGTTGTTTTCTGAAATCAAAGTTTGAACTCGTTTTGAAGATAATGGATCATTCAACCTCAGATTGTCAGCTGAATCCAGGCGAAGTGGATTATGAATTTGAATCTAACGAAGTTTCTGAGGTTTGATTTACATAATGAACGCCATCTGTATATAGAGGATGAATATCCTCTTGAACATCAGGCGTTCCTCTTCGTTGCCAACGCCGATTTCCATCATTTCATCGGTAAGACTTTTGAGGGTCTTACCCTGGAATCTTCTAAAAATTATTTTGTCATCATCAGAAAGTTTCTTATACTCAACTTTCTCAGGAAATAGATCTCCTACAAAAAGAAAAACAACAAAGTATCCAAGTCGGTTCAAATACACCCAAGCATCAACCTAAATACACCAAGCATCAACTTAATATACACATATAATTTTAAGCTAGTTACCTGTTGCATTGATGCCAAGCGCATGACCTATTGTTTTTTGTGTTATTTGGAAAGAACCATATCCTGTTTTCAGTCTGTTCTCCCCAAGTTTGAAGTTGTTTGCCAGCTCCCTTAACAGTTGGTAATCCACCCTCAGTGGTGGGATGTGCATCAACCCACCGAATCCGAAATCCCTCACAATCGCCTTCTTCTCCTCACTCATGTTTCTGAACTTATCACTTAGGAGATGTGTGGCACACTTAAGGTCTTTTGTTTGGTTTCTTGCTGCCATTTTCTCTGAAACGAAATTACT
Organism: Arachis ipaensis; assembly: GCF_000816755.2. Lineage (NCBI taxonomy): Eukaryota > Viridiplantae > Streptophyta > Magnoliopsida > Fabales > Fabaceae > Arachis > Arachis ipaensis. The sequence continues at coordinate 99,064,681 of NC_029786.2, read as the reverse complement.
ATTTTATTGTTGGTCATGATTCCTGAATGGTGATAGACGTTGGTTCTAGAGGAAATTCAATACAATGAGACTGGGTTTGGGAAAGCTTTTTCAAGAGGTGTTTGTGCACTTAATTTTGTATTTGGTAAATTAAAAAGTTAGGGGTGCTTTTGAAAGTACCTAAGTGAAAGCTTTTTAAAGCTGGCTTATGCTTATTAAATTTTATTTATTTTTTTGCTATTATATTGCCATTAAAATCCTTATATATTTCTAACTTCTCATTCTAACCTTCACAAATTTTAACACAATCTTCATATATTTTTTATTTTTCAACCTAATCTTCACAAATTTCTTATTTTTCAACCTAATTTTTTA
>NC_029786.2:99059167-99064231 GCF_000816755.2 Arachis ipaensis | reverse complement strand
AATTCTTTACAAATCTTTCAAATTGGGTTCCCATATATACAGAGGACGAAATGGGCTTCCCATTTGATGGGCTTGTGTTTTTTGAATGAAAATCTTGACCAAAAGTAAAGGCCACAACTTTGCAAATAATTGGAGCCTCTTCTATGTAATTCATATCTATTTGGTGTGGGTTGGGCTTTCTAACATCCCATTACAATGACCAAAAACTAAAACGTTGCAAATAATACACACCAAAACCAAAAGTTGCAAATGAAAAGCATTGTAGCCGCCGCTGAGGATTTATAGGCTTCTCTGCTCATCAAGCAGCACTTGGGTTCAAAGTTCAAACCCAAGGAATACAAAAAATAGATATTCCTTCTAGTGTGTATAAAAAAATGTAGACACAATTGTCCTAAATTTAACCAATTTAAGTTAGTCGACTGGTCATCTCATTTGTCCGCTTAAACAAGTGTCGAGGACTCGAGGGTTCGAATCCACTACGAATTAGTCCTTAACTGCTCGGATTGAGAAATAGCGTGGGTAAAAAAAAAATTTGTCCTAATTTAAACCAAATCAAGTCAAGAATAAAAATTATACATATAATTTTGGAAGACCAATAATTATTAATTTAATTTAGCGCACAAAAAATTAAATTAACATTTTCAGAACTCGATTAATCCCTACTTTGAGTGCAAGTACTACTTATATTATATGTGGCATTATATTAACTTCAATGGATTCTTTTCACCATGGCGTTTTTGCAGACTGAGAGAACAACAACAAGAATAGCTAGACCTAATACAACCCCTACAATAATGGCAATTGATTTCCCCACTTGGTCCTCATTCGAAGAATCTGCAACATAAAAATTCAAAAAGAAACAGATAAAGGATGATTAAATGTTTAAAAACAAAACTTGTTCCTAATAAACAACTTGTGAATTTGACACCAAAAAACATTGTGAATTTATTGAAGAGTTTTGCAAATAGTATGATAAAAAAAAATCATTAATTAGTATACAGCAATTCAAAATTTCAAACTAAAGAAGAAAAAAAAAAGAATTTTTCAGTGTTCTAGATTAAAAATTACAAAACAAAAATAGAAAAAAGGTGTTCTGAGTAGGGCTGGAAGTTAGTCAAGCCAGCTCATGAGCCAGCTCGAGCTCGACTCGTTAATAGCTCGATAAGCTAAGCTCGTGAGTTGGTGAGCCAAGGTTGAGCCTGAAATTGAGCTCATAAATTAAATGAGCCGAACTTGAGCTTGGATAAGTTCAGCTCATTAGCTCGTGAGATGACTCGATTATATATATATATATATAACAATCTTAATTATTTAATATTTATATTTTTTTTTACATATAATTTTAATATAGGATATAAATAAAAAATTTATAATTTATTGATAGATAAACAATATATAAAATTAATCTTTTCAAATATTTTTAAAAATATATAAGTTATAATTTATTGATATAAAATTATAGATTATGTATTTATGTTTCTCTTATTTGAGCCAGCTCGTGAGCTTTTGGTGAGCCGAGCTTGAGCTTAAGAAATAAGCTCGATTGTTAATGAGTCGAGCCGTGAGTCAAGCTCAATTTTTGTGAGCTGAGCTTGAGCTTGGTCTAGCTCGACTCAGCTCGGCTCACTTCCAACCCTAGTTCTGAGATTTCATGTATAATATCACTATTTTTAATAAAAAAGTGTAGCTTTTTTTTAAAGACAACTTTAGGCTGAATGCAGGTTCGTGAACTGTATATAGGTGAATATACATTATACAAAATAAAATCACTATTATGTTTAGATTTAAAGGCAATAAATTATTAGAAAGTGTATATATGCATATAGAATTGCAGATAGAGGAATAACGGTGTGCATTTCCAGATAAAGCATAAAAAAAAAGTTTCAAAATTAGAGAATAATTTTGTTACAAGTAAAGATTACCTTTTGAGTGTTTCGTTTGACAAATTGCTAGTGGAAAATTACTTCAAAATTAGTGGAGTAAATAATTTTTTTAAAATTTGAAGAGGTAAATATATGTATTAATTAACTTGTTGCTAAGCTAATTTTTATTATTGATTGCCAGTGTAGAATATTATACTTAATAATTATTTTTAGTTACTGTACAAAAATATTGAATCTTTTTTTGTTGTAACTATGTATATAATAAAATAAAAAAATCATATTAAAATGACATTATTATTTTTTTCATAAAATATTATCTGAATTTATATTCTACTTAAATGCTATTAGACAACATATTAATTCAATTTAAATAATATTCACATACTATGCAATAAAAAATCAAAATATGAGTTAATCCGATATCTCTTATAACTATATCCAATATAAGCACATAGCATTTCAATCTTTAGAGTTTAATTAGTATATTGTCAGAAAAGATTGGAGAATGAGAAATTAAAAGTGCATTTAGTTTTTATTTTCATATGTTTTGTTTTGTTTTTGTTTTTAGAATTTCATAAAAAAAAAACAATAAAATTATATTTTTATCCTTTATTTTCGCGGTAAAAAATATAAATAGGATCAATTAACATCAGTTAGTATCATTTATATTTATATAGTATATTTAATTATTTATGTATTTTATTGTAGAATTTTATACTTTTATTGTTTTGATTATTCTAGCACCTATATATATTCTTGTACATTGTACCGTTCGATTCACACTTAATAATACACAGTCATTTTTTTCAGATTACTCTCTTATTTTTAACATTCACACAATTTTTAAAATAAAAATATTAAAAATAAAATAAAAATACAAATCAAACCAACTCTAAACAAACCTGGTTCATCATCGTTGTAGTGGCCAGATTTCCAATACCTTGCATAACATTGTCCCAAGAATACATCACCTGATACTGTTGATCCACAAAATCTCGTCAACTTCATCACTGCTTCTGCCATGCATGAGTTGCAATTTTCAGCACTTAGATCTCCCAAACACTGAGCATACCTAATAATATGTTACACAAATACAAAAATAAGAGTATTCATGAATAATACCTAATAAGATATGAAATTTAACATAAAAATAGCAACAAATATAAAAAATTAAGTAATATACTTAAATATTTGAGTAAAAATTAAATAAAATATTTGTGCATTATAGAGGTAATACCCTTCAACAAGTCCTGAATTACTAACTCTAAAGTCACTATTTCTTCTTGCTTGCAAATCACCAAGAACATCATCCCTTCGCCTAAGGAACTCAACATCATTGCTCACAACATTTTTGTTACATTTCTTGTACCTAAGACTTGTGTCAAGTTTTCCTAAGAAATCAAAATGTTCATATCTTATGTAACACCCTTCAAGTTGCAAAGATGCACTAAGTGAATAGGGACAAATTAGCCCTATTTGGTTAACTGAATTTTGAACACATTTTGAGCATTCAATTGGGTCCAAATCACCCCTACATTGGTACAAGCCATATATGGAACCTTCTAATAAAGGTGTTGATGATGAGGTTCCATTATTATTTATAATGGAAAAGCTATTGTAAGAAACATCTGAAGAGGAAGTAACAATTGAAGATAATAAAGAATTTAAGTTTGGTTCAAAGGGTGTGTTTGGTTGGTATTTCTCTTGAGAACAAGTTGCATAGATGAAGATATGAGATCTTGTGGTGTAGCCATGGACACTACTACTAATAAGAATTGAAGAAGAAAAGAGAAATAGTAGTAGAGTGCGTCTAAAAGCTAATAAGATTGTTTTATGATCAATGGAGTCTAATTGGAATTGAAATTGAAGCGTTCTTGTAAACATTTTTCTTTCCCCTCTTAGCTTGTATGAATTATCTTATATTTTTCATTTCTTCATTATGAGTTATAATAATATGCTGAGTAAGAGTGAGGTCTAGATGTGTATCTTTGCAAATACTTAAAAGCAATTTAAAATATATTCTAGAGTAAATACCTTTTTCGTTCTCTAACCATTTACCTGATGGATTTTTCATCTCCTAAAAAATCTAAAAATCTAAATCGGTTCCTATCTATTTTGATATATGTACGTTTCAGTCCCTATCTACTTTGAGTAAATGCTCTTTTCGATCCCTAAACACATACTGGAAAGTACATATATCAAAGTAGATAGAGACCGATTTGGAGTTTTAGATTTCTTAGGGAGTGGGAAGTCTATCGGACAAATGGTTAAAGATCGAAAAGAGCATTTACTCTATATTCTAAATAAAACTAGTTTTAAACTTTTGTATAGAAAAAATGCTTTATTACTTGAATTATCAAAATTAGTCAGGGAAGAAATTAAGAAAAAATAGTAAATTAAGAAGAAAAAACCTGCATGATGCCAAATATGCATTTTGAGTATGGTTAAGTTAATTAGTTCACATGTGCTGAGTTCAACTTGTCATTTTAAAATAAGATTTTTGTTAAAGCACGGAATAATTTAACTTGCAGTATAAGAGTAGTGATCTTAACATAAAATTAAAATATAACTTATTGCTTGGGGGAGTGCTAGGGAAACAATGAAAATTTTGAACAACATGAACAACTACCAATCAAATGAAAATATACTATATTCTAATTTAATGCTACTAATCAAATTTACTCTTTTAACCTTATTAATTCACATTGTTTACACATTGTTCAAAAACCTTGTTGGTTACCTATACTTTTCCTATTGCAAAATACTTATAAATCACTTTTTTTTTGGTGACTTTATAAATAACTATTTGGAATAGCAAGAGTGATCCTAATATAATAGAGTATTTTATTTTTTTATCAAAACACTAATCAACAATTAATTTACAGTGCAGGAGTAATTTTAACATAAAGTTAGAGTCAAATTTTTGTGTTAAAACACTAATTGCAACTAATAACTGGCTATACAATAGTGATTTTAACATGAAATTAGAATTTAAATTGTTAAAACATCTATTGGGGCCATACATTAATGTCAGAACAAGAGTGATCCTAATATGAAATAAGAATACAACTTTTGTTGTAAAAACACAAATCAACAAGTAGTTGACAATACACAAGTGATTTTAACTTAAATTTGAAGTTTGATTTTTTGTCAAAATCACTAATTTACCAATACCTGGCTT
>NC_029786.2:99047782-99058940 GCF_000816755.2 Arachis ipaensis | reverse complement strand
AATTTATTAAAAATAATTTTTGTAGAAATTATTAAAAGGATATTTCTATTTTTAATGAATAAAAAAAATCAAAATTTTCAACTTGACTTTCTGACAAATGCCCCTAAATAATTTTTAATCCTCCATATTTAATTAAGCATCTACTTTTAAATATTCACTTAATTTAAAAAATAACTAGAATATAATAGTAAAAGAGTAGTCAAAATCAAGAAATGTTATAATATTTTGGTTGAATATGATGAGAAAAGAAGAACTTAAATGACTCTAAATTGTCATTTTGTAAGGCTTATAAAATTTGATTGGTTATAAGGTGATTTTCTACTATAAATTTATAATAGATTTATCTATCTGATTGAATTTGATTTTGTACTAAAATTAAAGAATAAAGTCAATATTCTTTTTTTTTATGTAATAAAAAATTATTCAAATCTAATAAGTATGAAATTAGTTATGACTATATCTTAAAAGATTATTATTCATCCTAGTAGCAATATAAAGAACAAGGGCTAAGTTGGTTTTACATATTATAGGTAGATAGAAAAGCTTTTATATTTCGTATTTCATATTTTAAGAAAATGATCTTGTCTATCACAAAAAAAACAGTTATATATATTAATAAAAACTAAATTTAGTAGGTAATTTAATTATGTGTATCTTTGTAAATGTTTGAAAACCATTTAAATTATGTTCTAAGTTTTAATAGAATTATTTTTAAGCTTATTTAAACTTTTGTATAGAAAAAATGTTCTATTACTCGAATTATCAAAATTAGTTAAGAAAGAACAGGCAGAACATGCTACTGAAAAAAAAAGTAAATTAAAAAGGAAAAAAAGCTGCATAATGCTAAATGTGCATTTTGAAGACTTACTATCTTTACTCTTAGTTGAACTTTTAAGCATTTTGAAAAGTAAATGGTCATCTTTACTCTAACTATTTTAAAATGACAAGTTGAACTCACATGTGAGAACTTAACTTAATCATACTCTATTAAAACACTGAATATTTACTTTACCATCTTTTGGTGATTTCTGACATCCATTTCTTCTATGACTCCCACTACTTAAAAGCCAAAATATTTAATGAATTATAATAAGATCACTTTCAACTATTTACAAAACAAAAAAATGAGTAATAACCAAAAAACTAATCCAAAATAAATAAAATTTGTCTTATTTAATATTTATTAATTATTATTAAAATTAATAAATATTAAATAAAAAAATTTATATTATTTTTTTGTCTCTCTAATATTATTATTTACAAAATAAAATTCAGAAACAGAACAATAAGTTGTGTTGAATTTATTTAAGCGCTCGTCATTATAATTGATAATAAGAGTATTATCTTTTTGTCGATTTTTCTTTTAAATAAAGTTGTATTATACTATTATCTTAAAAACAAAGAATATGCAAAGAAACACAAAGTTATGTTTCTCCCGTGAGAGGGAAAAAAGGCCCAAATATAATATTTTATATGATTTTGAACTTTAGAGAGAAATGAGAAAAGTTATAGACCCAAACCCGGTCCAACTGTGTGAGCTGAATTGGGTTCTCTATATGGCCCGGGTTTTGAGCACTTCACCTGTTACAAAAATTATTCCATCTCTTCCTACAAAAAAATTTCTAAGTTTTGAAGTGAAAAAGTAACAAGAAGCTTGAGAGCACCACCATGATTCCATGAAGAACAAGTTCGCGCACTGGACTCCATGGGCGAAACAAGTTCTCTGATTCGGAGAGTGTGCCACTTCTGAATCTCACTCATTCTCTTCTCAGGTTTCATGGATTTTTCTTCATCTTTTGCCTTTTTCCTTCTCTATCAAGAATTCAAGATTCTAACCATGGTTCTAAAAGTCGGATCGGACTGATCGGTTGAACCGGTCGAATTGGGAACCGACAATAAAAACAGTCCAATCTGCCAATAACTGTTCATTCATGAACCGTTCGAAAACCATTGAATTGGCCGAGAACCGGCCGGTTCTTAATAAACTCACCGTTTTGATTTAAAAAAAAAAAAAAAAACCCACGTTCAGCCCCTTCACTCACTCACCCCCCTTCCCCCAACAGTCCAACACACCCTCCTCACACGTTTTCTCTTCAGAGCTTTTTGGTTTTGCTCTCAAACAAACCCTAGCCATCTAACCTCCACCACCGGCGCAGGGAGTGAGGCACTACCGCCGTCCGTTGCGCTGTCGTCGTGCTCCAGGTCTCCAACCCCTGTTCATTCTCACAGTCTCACCAATTGCAGCTTCTTCGTTGAGATCGACATTCGCGTCTGGTTTTCGTCTTCTCAGCCGCGCTTCTGCCGTCGTCAGTCGTCGTGTTCGTCGCCTGATCGCCATTGTCCGTCGCACTCAACAGATCTTCCTTACACTCTGCCCAAACTGCTCAGATCGAAGGTAATGGCTTCTCTGCTCACTCATCCACGCCGCGCGCCTCCTCCACGTCACCGGAGCCCTTGGTCCTGAGAGTCTTGTGTTCGATTGTCACGGCGGAGGGCCATATACCAACGTCGCCGATGGCCGGATTCTAAAGTGGGAAGGAGATGAAGTTGGTTGGACTTAGTTTGCTGTCACCTCTTCCAATAGGTACCAAAATGTGAACTTGTTTCTAAAATGGTGAACTTCATGTGAATTTGAGGGTTGATATGCCTTAGTTTTTGTTGAAAATAGTGAGTATTTAAATCGTTCTAGATTTTTTTGGAGATTTATTAGTTTTAGAATCAAAAGTTTTGTTTATTGTGTTTTTGTGTTCTGGGTTTGCTAGTGGTTGAAGACTTGATATGAGGATTTGGACACCTTAATGAATATTCCTTCTCTGTTCTTAGTTCTGATCAGAACATTGATTTTTTTGGGGGGATTCTGTTAGTGCTACTAATTGAAATTTGAATCATGGAATCATTAGCTCTGTTTTGGATTGAATGATTACTGATTAGTTGATTCATTTTAGTCCTGTTTTTGTTCTTTGTGTTGTTCTGTGTTCTTACTTTGAATGATTAGCTCTGCTCACTGCTATTGTACTGTGCTGCGCTGAAAAAGAGTGTGCTGAAATTGTCCTTAAAGTCTGAAATTTTGATAATCCTTCTTAATCTTTGGAAAATTTTGTTGCTGCTGCATAATTTTTTATTGTGTTATTGTGTTTTGGCTCTGTTACCTTCAATTGTTCCTGCTGGTGTTTGTTGCTTTATTTTAAATTTTAATTGGTGTTGTTTCAATTCTAAGTCATTCAATTTTTCTATTAGATATTATGCCTCTACTTTCATTTTATTGTCATTCATCAATGATTAATTGAACTCTAATTCATTTTATTGCCTCTAATTCATTTGTCTTAGCTTAAGGTAGGATATATGAATTTTTAAATATGGTGATATGGTGAAAAAGTTTTATTTATCTGAGTTTTGGCAAAATGCTAGACATTAAAGTTGAATAATATTTTGATGTTTGTATTTTTTTTGGGTGTTTATTTATAATTTATTTACTATTTTATTATAAAACGGTTTTTCCGGTTAAATTACGGTTGGACTGGTTGGACCAATGAACCAGTAAACTAGTGACTAGAACGGTTCGACGACCGGTCCGGTTTTCAGAACCTTGCCATTCTCTGAAGAAACAAAATCCAAACTTTCCCTAGCTTCTTCTGTCCGGTTCCGACACTGCCGTCCGTGGTTGTTGGCGCCTCCGCGACTTCCTCCTTCCCCCTGTCCCAAACCCACAACTTGTGCCCCCTCCACGTTTCGTTCCTAACCGTGGTTCTTCTCAACTCAGAGAGAACCCTAGCTAGCCTCCACCATCGCCGAACGGAGTGAGTGAGTCATTGCCGCCGTCCGTGGTTGTCCGAGGCTTCTCTCTTCGTCCTGTCCTCAACTCCCTGTTCGCACTTCGCTCTCTTCTTCCTCGCTCGGCGTCCATCCTCGATCGTCTTCGTCCTGCGCGCCGTCGTCTTGTCGCCCCTGTTCTCGATTCTAGGGTTTCCCTCGTTCCTGATTCGATTTGGGAACCCGAGGCGCTAGGGTTTCTGCGCCTTGCCAGATCCGATTCTTTCTTCTTCCTCCTCTGAGAATTCAAGATGTTTTGGCGCATGGCTGGCTTGTCTACTGCGTCTCCTGTGGGTTCCGTACAATCTCATTTCATATACATTTTCGATTTTTGTGCGTTGTTCTGCAAGCTGCTTGGGTGCAGTGGTTTGTTGGTTGTTTTAATTTGTGTGGTGTTTGCTCGGATTTGATTTTCCGTTTGGCTTTATGGAAAATGTGGCCTTACGGAGGGTTCTTGCAATTAATTTACTATCAATTGATTTATTTAGTTTTTGGATGATTGATTGCGGAATCTGATGCTGTTGCTATTGCTGTTGTGAGAATCAGAGTGATCGGAGCTTTGCCATGATTGGTCGATGTGAATTTTTCTTTTTGGTGGTGAAATTTGTGCAGTGTTACATGAAATGATGTTTTTGAAATTTGATATACTATTCCATAATCTTGGATGTTTTGATTGGTGCATGAAGATCCCTGCCTGAATAGAATGGCGATGGATTTCTTGTACGTCTTACTGTTTGTAGTTACTGTCACATGAATTTTAGGGATCTTAAGGGGAATTCTTTGCAGATATTGTACTAAACCAATGATACTGAGAGGTGGTGGTCGGCTTAAATTTGCTTTGAATGAATTCAGAAATGTTTGAGTTTGTAAATGATCAGTGTAACAGTAGTAGTATGTACATAATCTGCTGCATTGTAATTTATGAGAAGTGAATCCTGAAATCCTGAAATGCGGATAAATGTCGATAAATTTGAAATTCTTGCTGTTGTGTTTTAAATTTGTGAGATATATTTCAAATTCAACCCTAATAAACAGTCCATTATACACATTGTACAGATATCCCATTGGTTCCCTAGTGGAATTCTTTAAGATTTATAGTAGACTATAATTATATTTTAGGATATTTACTTATAATTTATTTATTATTTTATTTAAAATGGTTTTTTCAGTTGAATCACGGTTGGACCGGTTGAACCAATAAATTAATAAACCAATGACTAGAGCGGTTTAATAACCGGTCTGGTTCTCAGAACCTTGTGAAAAAGTAACAAGAAGCTTGAGAGCACCACCATGAAGATGGACTACATCGGCGGAACAAGTTCTCTGATTCGGAGAGTGTGCCACTTCTGAATCTCACTCATTCTCTTCTCAGGTTTCATGGATTTCTCAATTCTAACCTTCATCTTTTGCCCCTTTCCTTCTCTATCAAGATTCTAACAGCAATTCCCACTAACATTTCTCATAGCTTCAATTTTACATCGTAAACATATGTTCTTTGCTAGGTTATTGATGATGGGTGCTTTTCATTTTTGGAAATTTGTTTCAGAAACAGATAAAGTTTGCTGCTTGATCATGTGACTGATCATATGATTTTGGGGGGTTTTTGAACTCAAGTTATGTGCTTCAGATTTTTTAACAATTGATTCACATTACTTGCATTTGATGAAAAGGTAGCATTTGCATACACGAGTTGAGTTCAGATAACAACGTAGGTTGAAAGATTCAGACAATTCAATTTTCTTTATTATTATTGTTATTATTGAATCCTAGTATATTAACCAGAATGTTGCCTAAGAGGAAACCACAGAACAGAGTTCCCCTTGTTCCTGTGTCGGTTGTTATCATCGTTGTGTCATTCATGTTTCTCTATTACTACTATATGATGCCTAGTTCATCCCTCAATGGATTGTCCAAAAATATGGCATTACATTCCGGGCAATGCTCTAGCCAAGCATTGGCATTAGGGGAGAAATTTGTTTGGTATGCGCCGCACAGCGGGTTCAGCAACCAGCTTTCGGAATTCAAGAATGCGATTCTAATGGCAGGGATACTGAATAGAACCTTGATTGTTCCTCCTATTTTAGATCATCATGCTGTTGCTCTAGGCAGCTGTCCGAAGTTTCGGGTTTTCGATCCGAATGAGATTCGGATTTCTGTTTGGAACCATGTGATTGAGCTCATGCGCGAGAGAAGGTTAGTAAGCTTCTTTTTTGTCCCTCTTTTTCAGTTTTAAGAGCTTTTGTCCTGATGAATGAGTTTTGGATGGTAAAGATGCCGCTAATTGATTTTGATAACACAATTTTGTTTCGTGCTCTTTGTGCTTGAAGTTCTTCTCAAAAGAACAATGAAAAGTTTGGTTGTTATGTTGTCTTGAAACTTGAATGGGGGGATAAAGGGAAGTTTCAAGCTGGGTTTCATTTGATAATCGAGAATAGTTATTGATCAAAATTTTCCACACGGGCCAATTGCATTTTGAAACTTTTTTTTTTCATCACAGAAATTGTGACAAGAGTTGGCGAATTAGCAGTTTTGTTCAAACATTCAAATGGTAGTTTCGTTTTCATGTATAGTTGATGAAACTTCGTTCTCTTTTGCCTCTCTTCAATTATTCTAGTATCGCAAAAATAGTGTGTTTAAAACTACACTAATACTGCCCCTTAGTATTTTGTATAAATTTTGAAATTTTAACAATTTAATTTTGTTCTTTTGCAGGTATATCTCTATTGCCGAAATTATAGATGTCTCATCATTAGTTTCTAAGTCTCTTGTCCGAGTGATAGACCTTAGGGATTTTGTGTCAATATGGTGTGGCATCAGCTTGGATTCGGCTTGCTTAAATGATTCAACATTACAATCCTCTGTTTCTGAAACCCTGAAGCAATGTGGATCCCTTATAGCCGGGCTTCGTGGGAGTGATAACAAGTGTGTACATGCTATCCGTAACGACTGCAGAACTACAGTATGGATTTATGACCAAGGTGGTGGTGAGGATGGCACATTAGATCCATTCCAACCAGATGAGCAACTGAAGAAGAAAAAGAACTTATCATACGTTCGGAAAAGGAGAGATGTATTTAAGTCTCTTGGACCTGGTTCTAAGGTTGAATCAGCCTCACTACTGGCATTTGGAAGCCTTTTTTCATCCCCATACAAAGGATCCGAGCTATACATGGATATTCGTGAATCTCCTCAGGATCAAAGGCTACAATCTTTGATGAGAGAAATCAAGTATCTTCCATTCGTCCCGGAAATTATGAGTGCTGGAAAGGAGTTTGCTCGCAGAACAATAAAAGCTCCATTTCTTTGTGCACAGCTTAGATTGTTGGACGGGCAGTTTAAGAATCATCACAAGGCTACATTTCAAGGGTTAAGACAAAGCTTAGAATCTTTAAGGCAGAAAGGCTCCGAACAAATCCATATATTTATAATGACTGATCTGCCAAGAGATAATTGGACCGGAACCTACTTAGGTGATTTAGTTAATGATGCACATAACTATAAAGTGCATTTCCTAAGAGACACTGATGAAGTGGTCAGACAAGCAGCCGTAAAACTCATGGCGGCAGGTCATGGGCAGAGGTTCATTACGAACTCCAAAACTGTGGCCGGTAAAAAGTATTGTTCCAATCCATCGTTACCTGATGTACTTCTTTATGTTGAGCAGGCTGTCTGTGGCTGTGCATCTCTTGGTTTTGTTGGAACTTCTGGATCGACCATTGCTGAAAATATCGAACTAATGAGAAAATATGGCTCCGGTTATTGTCGGAGTTAACACCTACATGGAAGATCACCTTCAATCTTTGAGTCCTAGTGGATTGATTGGAATCAAAATTCAATTATGCTGCGCCTGGAGATGATTTCATAACTGGTATTTTGTTATCGGTTGTCTCCAAACCATAGTCGTGTCAAGAAACACGATACACTTCGGTTGAGGCCGTTTTTCATACTTTGGATATGAATCTCAACTAACTATGTTGGTATCTAAAATGTAGTTGCAGCAAGTGTTTCACATTTTACTTGGTTGGTACCCCTTTTGGATGGGGATGGTGTCCATAGAAAAAGGTAACTTTTGTTTTCACTTTTCAGAAGCTTTTTATTGTTTTGGCGTCTAAAACAAACACCACCAACAAAGATGTTTTGTTAATTCTTTCTGTATGCTGATGAATGAACATGTTTATTGAAGTTTGAAGTGGTAGTCCCTTCTAGCATTAGGACTTATTGTTTGTAATTTAGAGGCTTAAATGCTTAATACTGTGGATTGAGGTTTGAATTATGTGAGGCAAGTTACTACTACTCATCAGTCATTATATCTTACTTAACCGGTTCAACTAGTAATTTATTGGTTCAACTGGCGCGTATCAGCAAGTTGATCCTTGGTTCGAGTTTAATATCTATGTCAAGGGTTACAAGTCAAAACATCATTTCTCAAAGTTGGATGAGGACGACGAATCAGGTTGTCCAAGTTTGTAATTTTAAGGCGTAGGATGCCAATAATTGTAATTACGAATTAGGCAATTCTCCGATATCCTTTGAGAATTAAAGGGTAAATTATATTTTTATATATTATTGCATAATAATTTTAATTGTACACATTTAATATATGAAATAAATTTATTAGATTTAGATAATTTATTTATTGTAACATTTTCATGAGATTTGTGTAATTTTATAATATATTTAGAGTTTAATTTTGATGTACTGATAGTGAAAAACATTTTATACAGTTGTGCAATCATATCTGTTCTTTTAGAGGATAATTTATGCGATCAATGTGAAAAATAGTTATTTTTATTGATGTGACATTATGTAATTAGATGTACGGAAAACTATTTTACACTAATAGTCTATTAAAAATTAAATTTATATATTTAATACGTGATTTAGATGCTTTTAATATAATTATTAATCAAGTCTTTTGAAGTAAAATAATAAAAATGATATTGTCCAATTATCCAAAATATATAATTAAATTAAACATTATTCAAATTTTTAATCAATCAAACATAATTCAAATTATAACTCAGAATAAAACGAATAAACATTTCAAATACAAATGCAAAAGTAATGTTCTAAATTCAATTATTATTTTTATTCTCTTGTAGAATGGCGACCTACCGTGTAAGTCCGCCCTGTCCAAATTCGCCAAAATCCGTGGGTTAGGTGGTACGAGTTAAGTGGTTTTTTTTTTTATTATAGTGGTCTCAAATTTCTAACCCAACTCGTCTTTTTTGGTGAGTTACGCGAGTCGTCCTGACGATTTTTGACCTATTTGAGACCCTATTCTTATATAATAATACATGAGATCATAATTTACCTAGAACACTAGAGTAATTTTCTTGTAATTATAATGGATAATTTAACTTGCCCCTAACGGAAAATGTAAAAGAATTAATATTTTTCTTTCAAAAGAGTGTTGAAACTAATTGCTTCTAGACCAATTTTGAATGAAAATCTAGAACAATCACTGACCAGAATTTGGCTGCATCTAATACGTACTAAGTAGCCAAACCGACCAACATGATTCTGAAAATCATTGACAGTGAAAAAAAAAAAACATTAAGTGAAAACAAGAGCAGTTGGATACTGTTTAGATTATGTTTCAATACAAAATCTGAACTTGATTGTCTTCTTGTCTTCAAATCTTTGCAAAGTACATCCTTTTCAGAGAATGTATCTGAATGACTGCACCTTCTCTGCAACTAGGTAATTAATCTCAATTATCATATATAGTTATCGAAGTAATACTCAATTTAATCATTAAAATTTTCAGCATTTATTACATAGTCTTTGATTTTTAAAAATGAATAAATTAGTCTTTAAATTTACAAATTATAAATTTTCGTTTGTCTAAAATTCAATTGTTGTTAACACACTGCTAACTTAAAGTGTTCCAATGCTAGCGTGGCATCCACAATGCTAAGGTAACATAGCTAAAAGTTTAGTATGATTAAATACGTATTTTAAATTGGTTAATTGAACTTATTTTAATATCTATGCTAATATAAAACCAATTAAATAAAACGAGTACAATTAACTAATTTAAAACACGTATTTAATTATAATGAATTTTTAATCACATCACCTTATTATTAGAGATGTCACATTGACACTTTAACGTTGTATGTTAGCACTGTATTAACGATAGTTGAATCAAAGACGAATAAAGATTTACAATTTACAATTTACAATTTACAATTTCAAGAACCAATTCGATCATTTCTGTAAGTCATGGATTGTTTTGATTAGCACTAATTCTCCAAAAAATCATAAACAAAATAGGCTCAAACGCAGATTTTCTCAGAATATCTATAATCAATAGTAAAAATCTAAAATAGATGAGATCAAATGAATTTTTAAAATTGAGAGAAGTTTCGACGAAAAATTGATAAGACCAAACAAAATATTCGGATTGAAGTGGAAACCCAAGTTGCACCACATACCAAACTTCTCCCAAAAGAATCCTAATATGAGCACAATCCCTTTCATCAAAGAGATGTTTAAGTTAGGCTTTTGAGAGTGTCACAATTTTGCATGGACCACATGAACCAAAATAAACTCAGCCATCTCTTGTTAATAAATATTAATCCTTTTCAGCCATTCATGGTGATTGATTTCCTCACATCAACCACAGATGCGTCTTTTATAAAATATATGAATAAGTATAATAAATAATCCCATATTCTATTCTATGAAAATTTCACATAATAATTACTATATATTAATTTTTATTATTGGTTGAAAAGTTAAAAATAATAAGATTATTGACAATAGTCTTATGAAATTTTCATACAAGAAGATCTGTGCCTAAACAAAATATATATGATTTTGCATTACCCACACTATCTTTGGTGACAGGGACACTTTTGGTGAGAAATTAAAAGGTTCCCAGCAGGTCTTTGTTAATTCCTTGGACAATCTTTTTCAAGGAATTAAATATGCAAAAAAGAAAGCAGAAAGGAAGAACCAACGTACCAAATTCTCTACCCTTAGTGCTCCTAGATAATGAACTCTAACAAATTGAAAAGGAGTTATGTTATATTGTTATATATTCTTTCTGATCACTTTTTTTTTTAAATACATTTAATTGCTAAAAATGAAAAAGTTAGTTCAATATGCGAGACAAAGAAATAGTACTAAAAATTGGCAACGTTTCGGTATTATTTTAAAATTAGGGAGTAAATCATCGTATTTGTTATATTATTATATAATAAATCTGTTTTGCATATTTTGAATACTTCAAATAAACATACATTTAATCAATACACATCAAATACACTCTAGAATTAAACAAAAATTTCTCTCAGTTTTATAAGCTCGCGATAACAAAAACAATACAATAAGTTAATTA
>NC_029786.2:99044551-99047564 GCF_000816755.2 Arachis ipaensis | reverse complement strand
AAACTTTTATTTAACAAGAAAATATATATATATAATTTTAAGAGACCGAAATAATTCCCTAGAGATTTTATAGGTAGAGTCTCTTGTTATTTAATTTCCGTGTGAAATTTGGTTTGTGTGTCTTAGGTGTGTGTAACAGTTAGTTGCAAGATAAGAAAGATGATGTTCTGATTGGTTCTACCTTTTGCAATTTGTACCTGCCTCCACAGGCACAATTAGGCCCAACAGAAAAAACAGTGATTGTTCTTTGTCACACCCTATTTTGAGTCCACTAATGTTTCCTTCAACTAGAATCCAATCTTCTTGTCCTTTAACTTTTTTTATAACTAAACCAACTTGGGTTCCAATGGTAAGCTCACTCATCTATTTAAGTAAGTGTTGAGACTTCGAATTCTACCTTAAATAAAATTCAAATCCACAATAAATTAGTTATTTGTCTGTCAAATTTGGAAGATACTATATTAGTTTTTGGTCTATTAGGTCAGGATATACAGTAGACCGAAAAAATAGAAAATTATAAATAATTCCTTTTATTGGATTCTAGAATTGGTGTTTGTCAACACGTCTATGAATTTATCTAAATACTGTCTCCAACCTGAGATGAGAAAGAAAGGGTATTTTAAAATTTAAATATTATTTATTTTACTAGTACTGTTGCTTTCTTTGGCTATATTGAACCTGCTATTAGACACTATCATTATCGCTGTAATTGTCATTTGTCAATTGACAATACATATTATCACTACGTAATTGCTATATAACAAAAGCATGATAGGAGCAAATTAAAATCTATTTTGTAGTTACATTCAAAGCTCCATTAACCAGATGTTCAATTCAATCACAAATATCTATAGCATAGAAAAAAAATTCAGGAAAAAAACTTGAAAAAAGAGTAACCCCAAATTTTTTATTGACAAAAAAAAAGGGTCAGAAATAATTACAACCTAGTAATATATAAACAAAATTCCAAGAGAATCCATTTTTCTTTTCTTTTTTTAATATCATTAAAATCTAATTCCAATGAATTCACCACCACAATTATATATCGTTAATGATGCCGCAGCCACGTCAGCCTCTTACAAGCCGATCCGGATGCAATCCGGGTCTTGACTTGTTCAAACTCAGTGACCCGGCAAGGTATCGTGATCCCGCCCGGGTGGTGGTATCCGAACTCGGCCTCCGACTCGCGAAGCAACTCTCCAAATAAGGGATGGTTGAAGTAAACCACCGGCACAAGCACGCGCCGGAACTCGCCACCGTCCTTTTGCCCTACATACACAGCCAAGTATCCCTTAGGCACAGGAGGATTCGGGTCAGAACCAACCCGAGTATAACCCGACCCGATTTTTGTAGAATTACATAATAACTTCGCCCCACTAGTCAACTTGCGGCCCCAATTGAGAAGCTTTGACATGGGCTTCCCTGATGATCCATCCAACCGTCGGTACACGGGTCGGATCCTGATCCGTCTGAAGACCCAGCGGGTGACCCGAAGTGCACGCTTCCCGAGCTTGAATCTCATGCTTTCTGAGAGCAGAAAATAGAGAATAAAAATAAAAACAAAAACAAAAAGACCAATAGAACAGAAGTTATGGGAAGTACTAGGAAGACTTGTGTGTATGTTCTTTTTTGAGGTGGTGAGATTGAGAGGGTTATGCTAAGGTGTAGGTGAGGCTTATGAGAAGGGCCATGGATCTGCTATGGACATAGCTAAGCGGAACTGAGTGAGACAAATTTCAGAGAGAGAAGTGGGTATGTTTGACATGGTAGCCAACGATACGATGAGTTGAAGGTTGTTTCATTCCAACAACAACCTCCTTAAAAACTCAGAATAGACTTGTATATAGATATCTAATAACTCAAAACCATGCGTAAGCTTGTTTTTTTTTTTTCAATTATATATGTCCCTAGCTATATCAAATCAAACAAATTGGAAATTGTAACACTTGTATATAGGGAGAAGAAGTGCGATGATCGATGTTGATGAAGTATAAAATATTAGAATCTAAGAGATAAAGACGATTATGTTGAAGAAAGAAAGAAAGAAGGTAGAAGGAAGCTAAGTGAAGAGAAATGTGTTTTGTGCGGTCCACACGCCAATGAAGTGGCGCAACATATGGGGATCTCTATTTATAATAAAAATAATGAAAGAGAATCGGAAAAGGTGTTAGTTGTAGTAATAATAAGGAACCAGAGTCAAGCAAGGTAATACTAGAGGAAGAGTTTCACCTATACCAGAAATACCGACGGAAATACTGATGTTTTAATCGTTAATTTGAATTATAAAAATATATATATAATATATATCAATTAAACATAAACTACTTTTTATCTCAACTAATTTAATTTTTGTTATTTTTTATATATTTAATAAATAAAAAGTGAATCGTTAGACTTCTTAGTGTCTATTGATAGTTTGATACACTAATGATAATAAGCAAAATGAACATAGTTTACATTGTTTAATATTTTCATTGTTACCTATATTTTTTCTAATATATAATAAGCAATTTGGTTT
Source organism: Arachis ipaensis (assembly GCF_000816755.2). Classification (NCBI taxonomy): domain Eukaryota; kingdom Viridiplantae; phylum Streptophyta; class Magnoliopsida; order Fabales; family Fabaceae; genus Arachis; species Arachis ipaensis. The sequence goes on along the minus strand of NC_029786.2, from coordinate 99,045,046 downwards.
GATGCTAACTGCCGTACATGTAGACTTTTTCTTCATGAGTTATTTAATATGAATAATTAATTAATTAATATTTAATAAATTATAAATCGGATGATTTGTCCAAGCATTTTGAATTCTTTTTGTGAAAATTAAGTAAGGTTTTAAGATTTCAAATCTCCTAAATATAATATGTAGTGGTAGAGACATCCGATAATCCTAGAATAATCTTCTGTTTAGTTTATTGAAAAAAAAAAAGCATTTGAGAGTATAAGTTTGACGTTCTAATTATAATTAAGGAATTAGTCTTTGTTTTGATTAAGAAAAAGATTATATATAATTCTTGTTAATGACTATTTGGTAACTAGTCTTTTCTATGATAATCAGATAACACTACACAACACTCCTTTATCAAATATGTTTTTATTTATGAAATATAACACTCATTAATCTTAGCTTATATAATATTCAATATATTTATATTTTATAAAAGAAAATTTTTTTATAAATACTAATTAA
>NC_029786.2:99028069-99044459 GCF_000816755.2 Arachis ipaensis | reverse complement strand
AAAATAAAAGAAATATTTGGTAATAAAAAATAATTAATAAAAAATAATTAAAATTTATTTTATTTAATACTTATTAATTGTTATAATTATTATAACAATTAATAAGTATTAAAAAAGATAAATTTTAATTTTTTTATCTATTTAGTATTACCGATAAGATAATAGTAGAAAGTTACTAGAAACTTGAATTGATCAAATTAAAAAGAAAAAAGAAAAAAGAAAACTATATATAGACTTAAAAAATCGAGTGTCATATAAAATGTCAAATTTTTTACATGAATTATGTACGGAATATTCAGACCGTAACGGGTGGAGTACAATGAGTAAATTGTCGTGTATGTACAAGTTCAAAATTGAATTCAATAGGAAGATAACAAGTGTGACATAAAATAATGTAAAAAAAATATGTGTGACGAGAGTCGAGACGACTTTAAATGGCACTACCATAGGTAGGTTTCATATGGAAAAAAAAAATGATGATGATTCATGATTCACGATTAATGTTCACACGCTTGGTAGAAATGTAGAATAATACATTTGCACGTTGTTTCCGGGAAAGTATGACATACGATACACACACATACGCAACATCATGGTAACCGGAATTCGGTAGTGCTACGTGAACATGAATCGAGTTAACCTAACCATTAATAACTAAATGGGCAAATTCGTTTCTGAAATATTACACAATTTTTAAATTAGTTTTTTAAAAAAATTTTAATTAAATTTGTTCTCGAAAAATTTTTAGTTGATCACATTAGTCTTTTCGTCAGTTTTTTTACTGACGATTTTAACGAACATGAACTTACATCTCTAACATATAAAACCTGGACTAGTCCAACAAAGATTTAAACCCAACCTACCTAGCCCCACCTGCCCCAAAAATCCCACCTGAAATTTTATAGTCACTAACTTCCTTGTGTCCTGTTTTCAGGTGATAGATTTTGCTTTCAGTTCAATGTTCAAGTCTCTTCACATTAGCACTGGAATTTTCAGTGCTCTACCTATTTTTTGGCTTGTATGTAGTAATTGTATGTATGATTATGTGTGTAAGAATAATCTGCAGGAATTTGAATGATGTTGTTGTTATTGAAGACGTTGGAGTCACACCAGAGGATGCCAAGAGTTTTGCTTCTACGATGCTAAGGAAAACACCAGTTCTCTCGCTCATTGAGGTCAGCCCTACTTCGCCTCTCTAGTCCTCATCAGATCAGTGATTGAACCCTGCATCGGCCAATCGGCACCGCCTCAAGCTTGTTAGCCACCTCTGTCCAGTGTCACTGCCCCTAGATCGGTTGTCACCTCTGGATCTATCTTGTGTCGAGCTTCTCTTCTACTATCTAAGGGTCTCTGTCTCCAACAGTGCCTCCAGTTTCTCCTTTGATAAAATGCACCTATGAAAAAAGTTTCTTCCTCTTCTCATGGAAAGATAAATTCAAGAGGGGGTTGTGATAGCCAAAACGGCACCGTTTTAATCAAACCCCTCATTGTAACATCAAAACGGCGTCGTTTAACAATGTGCTGAGACAAAACAGTCAACTTTTGTTAACGATGCCAACTAAGAAATAAACGGAAGAATTAATGTGATTAACTAAAAATTTTTCGAGGATAAATTTGATTAAAAAAATTTTTCGAGGACTAATTTAAAAATCGCGTGATCTTTTAGAGATGAATTTGATCATTTATTCAACAATTAATTGGTTCAAGCAAATAAAGCCATCAAAACGAATTATGATTCGTAAGTCAGTTCGATTCAATTATAAATGCAAATGAATCGAACTAATAAAATTACGATTTATTTAGAAGTAAGTCAATTTAGATCCATTTAGATAATTGAAGAGTTAAATAATATATTAATATGTCAAATAAATATGAATGGTCTTGTTTGATTTTTTTGTTATATATGTAAAACTTGATGAATTTGGATTATTCATTATTTTTATTATAGATAACTTATTATTATGAAAATATATGAATGTATATGCTATTTTTTTATTTACATGAATATTAACTAAAAAAATTGATAAAATTGTGTTATATTTTTTTAAAAGAAAAAACAAACCATGTCATTTAACTCGTTAATTCATAAAACTTAAGTCAAGTATTGACATTTTCTTAACTCGTTTAAAATATGAATCAACTTATGTTTTTAAATTTTGGCTCATTGTTCACTACAACAAACAGAGAAGTGGCGACGATTTTTTGGGTGGTTTCTAGCGGTTTTAACTGCCGCTATTTTCGGGTTCCAGCGGTGATCAAAGCGCGGCTAGGTCAACCATTAGCATAACAGTGACGTCGATTTTGAAGAACTGTTGGAATAACCGTTGCCAGAGACACACGGAAATCGCGGCGATTTGAAACCGCTGCTATGTGCTTTAAGCAGGAAGGGAAGATGTGTAGTGGCGGCTAAACCGCCGCAAAACAGGATTTTGAATTTAACCTTGACTAGTAGCGGTAATTTTGAACCACCGCAAAAAAGCTAAATGGAATTAAAGCTAGTTTCCATGGTGTTTTTCAACTGCCGCAATACATGCAGCATGTTTTTTTTTTTCTTTTAGATAAATAAATTTATATATAAACTATTTCCAAATGCTTTGATCCTAATCGCCGCGATACCTTTTTTTTTAATAAACAAATTTATACATAAACTATTGCTTTGTGCTTTGATCCTAATAAATAAATAACTACTACAATATTAAAATCTACACCTCAAAATAGAATAAAAAAAATTTACCAAAATAATATGAACATTGCATTTTAAAATATAATATATTTAATAAATCTAACATAATCATAAATCTAATACAATAAGTGTTTCACAATTATATTTATATATTATGTAAATTCAAATAATGCAATCCTAAAATTGAATTAGAAAAGAGTTTTGTTTCTAATATTTAACTATGCTAAAAGTCTAAAATAAACAATCACTTTAATCATAAAAATCTTCAATCACTTCAATTATAGAAGTCTACAACTATTTCATAAACGTTTGTAATGAAAATCGGCTCAAATTTGGTCCCCTGCTTGAAAGAAAAATTATTCACATAAATTTATGAGTGAGTTTGTAAGTGAGCCATGTACTTTAATTCTATATTTATTTTATTTTATTTTATTTTTTGCTTTTTCTTTTATGTCTTCTTCTGCTGTATGTTACGATCTTTTTGTTTTGTTTTATTTTTTTAGCTTTTGTTTCTTTAATTTTTCTTTTTTGTTTTGTGCGTTAATCTTAAAAAACAATTGTATTTATTATCACAAAATTTATGTTTTATCTCTAAAAATATCTATATTTGATTTTTTTTAAAATGTATTTATCATCAATAAATTTTTATGTTTGTTTACTATGATTGTCTTTAAAGTTTGTGTATTTACCTTTATCGTCACAAAAACTTCTTTTTTCTGTCAATAATTTTATATGTTTTGGTTTCTCTGTTTCTTTTAAAAATTTGTGTATTTATTGTCACAAAATTTATATGCTAAAAAATTTTATATGTTTATTTTTTATGATTTTTCTTCAAACATCTACGTCTTTGTTTTCAAATAATTTATGTGTTTATCATCATATTTTTTTCAATTTAGCATAAAATATTTTTGTACTTTTTTACCTTATGATTTTTTTTCCTTTGCTTCTCTCTTCATTTTTCTTTTTCGTAAAATTTTGTTAAATATAAAAAATGCAAATAAGAAAATTACAAGTAAAAAGAAAAAATGAGATGACAAAGGCCAAACTGAGCTAATAACGCAAACTCATCATAAATTTGACCAAATAAAATAAAATGAACGTCAATAATAGAAATAAAAATGTAGAACAAAATAGAAAAATGGACTCGAGAAAACTTAAGCACAAAATGTCTATATACACAAACTTACCAAAAATGGAAAAGAAAGAAAAAAAATACTTCACAGGTTTTGAATGCTATGCAGTTCTCCAAACTTGAATATCCAATTTTTACACTTAACATCGAAAGGGGAGAACAAGTATTGAATATGAAAAACATAAAGTAAATTAAACTTCAACCTCAAATAGAAGACAGAAAATTCATAACACTTCCCCTGTTATACATAGAGAATGAGCAACATAGCCCACGTAGCATGCAGAGTTAAAAGCCTTAACAGCCACCATGCTTCATTCATGCAGCAGCACAGGTTTACCCTGTCAGGTCATGGTTCTTCTACTGCAAATTCTCAGGTAAGTCAATTCAACAAAAAAAAAAACACAAAAAATGGACTTTTGGGGAGGGGGGGGCGGGTTTTGGTGTAGTGGAGTGTGGAGTGTGCTGCAATTGAGAATGAGCTCTGCAGTAGTAATCAAGGATCTGCTTTTAAATATCGAAAGAAAAAACAGTGTGAATTACCAGAAGAGGGGCTAGGAAGAAGAAACGAAAGCAATATGAAGAAGAGAGTTGAGTGGTGCTGCGTTGTGTTGGAGGAATGCTGCATGAAGGTTAAGATTCAGCTATGGAAGACGAGTGAAGACAACAGATCTGAATTGGTCACCATCAGTTGCGACCACCTTGGACCTTTTTCATGCCAGATTTCAAGTGTTCCTAATATGCCTCGTCGATCTCTCTCTTATCGATAATCAGAGTCACCTTTGATTTAGGTTAAAATAAAATTGCACAGAGAGAGAGAGAGAGAGAGAGAGAAGAAAATGAGAGAGAATGGGCACTTGGGCCGTTGGACAGGGAAGGAAGGAACAATGGAATCATGTAGATACTGAGTTTACTACACTTTACTGCTATAGTCAAACGGTTTAAATTAAGAAATATTATATTATTTTTATTTTATTACAGGCTTCTGGTAACAACTAATAGTAATAACCATGGTTCTGAAAACCGACCGGACCGGCCGGTTCACCGGAATAACCGGAAATCGGTTATCTAGCCGGTTCGAAAAGGTCAGAAACCGCTTGGCAAAAAATCGGTGAAAAATAGGTCGAACCGATAGTTAATCGATGAACCGACAGAATTGTTCGGTTTTTTAGCAGGTTTTTGGTTTGAAAGTAAAACCCCTAAACGGCGTCGTTTTGTCTCTTAAATAAAAAAAGGCTAAACCTAAACGTAAACGAAGCTGAACCCTAATCACCCAGAAGAGGAATCAGCACCAATATTCTGAAAACCAATCGGACCAGTCGGTTCAATCGGAATAAACTGGAAACCGGTCACCTAGCCGGTCCGGATAAGGTCAGAAACCGCTTGGCTAAAAACCGATAAAAAAACCGGTCAAACCAGCGGTTAACTGGTGAAACGGCAGAACCGTTCAGTTTTTTAGTGGGTTTTTGGTTTGAAAGTAAAACTCCTAAACGGCGTCGTTTTGTCTCTTAAATAAAAAAAGGCTAAACCTAAACGTAAACGAAGCTGAACCCTAATCACCGAGAAGAGGAATTAGCACCCACAGCAACTATCTCTTCTCTCTTCGCAGTCGCATAGCCACCAGCCCACCCCCACCAATCGAGCAGCCCACCGCCATTGCCACCGCATCCCGCAGCCACAGAAGCGACGGCTTTGACCACCGCAACCACCACCGCGTCCTCTTTCATCGCCGAGCTCGCCTCCTCTTTCGTCGCCGAGCTCGCCTCCTCTTTTCATCGCCGTTACCTGCCGCCGGTAAGTAATACTCTGTTATTCATTTATTCGTCCTCGCTGCCTTTTGATTTTCTGTGCATGATTTTCTGATTTATTTGTTAGCTGGATTCAAGATTTTGATTTATTTGTTATCTGTTCATGATTTATTTGTTTGCTGGATTCATGATTTTGATTTTTTATTTTCTGAGGTTATTTGTTCATGATTTATTTGTTTGCTGCTTTATGATTTTGGTTGCTAAATTGTTTATTTGTTCATGGTTTTATGAGGTGATAGAGCAAATTGGAAGATGAGCATTTGGTTCTGCTTTTTTGGTCTGAGAAGAAGAGGTGAGAACACACAAAAGCCATTGTTTATATTTTTGTTTTTCTTAAAACAATGTAGTATGAACACTTAGAGAAGGATGAAGATCGTTTTCTCAGTGAAAAATTGGACAACCCCATGAACAAAAATTCATTTTTTTCTTCGAATTCGGTTGTTTTATTCCTGTAGCTATGATGTGAACTGCCAGACCATGCAACATGAAGGGAAGGAGATTGATTTTTATTTATATAATAGACAACCCAACAAATAAAGTTTCATTTTTTTAACTCATTGTTTCTGTTTTTAGATTTTGGTGTTTTTAATTGTTAGAATTATGTGAGAAACTGTACCAATTCAGTAGCAATTAGGATGTGAAGTTCAATTTATTATTCATTTTTTTTCATGGTTTCTTCAATGGCTGGTAGATATGTGCTGAAAAAGATTCGCTTGGCAAAGCAAACTGAGAAGTTCAAACACAAAGCACACCAAGAGGTTGGTTTAACAAATCTTTTCCACCTGATGCATACATGTAATTATTTTTGTTATAATTTTATTTTAATATGAATTCTAAACTTAATTTGCCTAATTGATTGCACATACAATTCTTTTTCTCCAAATATACATTTGTTTTGAATAGCATCATTCAATCTATTTATACTTTATAGCCACAATTTAAGTGTTGCTAGATGATATGTACATAAGGCATGCCAATTTAAATATTCTTTTGGGTTTCTTAGTATCACTAGATTTCTCTTCCTTAATGATCTATGAAGTTGTTTAGTCATAAACTTTGATGTTTGAAGTTGTTTGTGAACCTCTAATATTAAGTTATGGATAATTTATTATGTGAAATTTTGCTCATCGTGAAGCCCGCCTCTGGCCGTCGCAAAATTATCCTCTTCCCAGCTTACTCTGTCACCGCCGTTCCTCCTTCGCCGTGTCTCTGGTAATAATTAAGCCACTGCTTCTTCAGTTTCAATTTCTAAGATTTTGGCTTCTGAATTGGGATTGTGTTCTGAGTTGGATTGCTGCTCATATGGTTTTGAATTTAGTTTGGAGGTTAAGTTTGGATTGTTTTGGTTAGGTTTTCTGTTTCTAGATTCTCTGGATTTGGATTTGGATTTTGAGTTTTCTGAGTTTTGTTGTTGAATAGATTTAAAGGTTTTTGTTGAAATTTGCTGTAACTCTGAATTTTTTTTTGTTGCTGATGGATTGATATTTTTAAGTGTAAGTTTGTGATTGTAAGTTTTCTGAGTTTTATTGTTGAATAGATTGAAAGGTGGTTGTTGAAATTTGCTGTAACTCTGAATTTTTTTCGTTGCTGATGGATTGAAATTTGTAGGTGTAAGTTTGTGATTCTAAACTTTTATTGCAATGACCAGTTTTTAGTTTTCTGCCTCGCTGCTTCGTTTATTGAAGTTCCCTCCCAGATAGTAGCCAGTCAATACACAGAGAGCAGAGATAAGATCTCTAACCAGCTTTGAGTGTTGCTTACCTTTTCATGGACATTGTCTAGCTTGGAATGAACTTTAGACACAGATCAGTGATTTAAATCAACAGCTTATTCTGTACCAAAGCATTCTCTGAGTTTAAGGATAAATTTTCTTGCTGATTATTTTGTTATAATTTAAAAGTTAGTTAAAAAATTTTCATTTTATAGAATTTTAATAATAAAATATGAATAAATTATTATGTCAAATTATAAACTTCTGAATTTTATTAATTAAGAATTATTGAATTTGTATATTTAAAATTGTATATTGAATTTTTAATAATTGTATTATATATATAATGAAACCGGTTCAACTCCGGTTAGACCCCGGTTGGACCATTGAACCATTGAACCTGTTACCTGACCGGTTCAATGACCGGTCCGGTTCTCGCAACCTTGGTTATTCACTTATTCGTCCTCGCTGCCTTCTGATTTCCTGTGCATGATTTTCTGATTTATTTGTTTGCTGGATTCAAGATTTTGATTTATTTGTTATCTGTTCATGATTTATTTGTTTGCTGGATTCATGATTTTGATTTTTGATTTTCTGAGGTTATTTGTTCATGATTTATTTGTTTGCTGCTTCATGATTTTGGTTGCTGAATTATTTATTTGTTCATGGTTTTATGAGGTGATAGAGCAAATTGGAAGAGGAGCATTTGGTTCTTCTTTTCTTGTCTGAGAAGAAGAGGTGAGAACACACAAAAGCCACTGTTTATCTTTTTGTTTTTCTTCAAACAATGCAGTATGAACACTTAGAGAAGGATGAAGATCGTTTTCTCAGTGAAAAATTGGACAACCCCATGAACAAAAATTAAATCTTTTCTTCGAGTTTGGTTGTTTTATTCCTGTAGCTATGATGTGAACTGCCAAACCATGCAACATGAAGGGAAGGAGATTGATTTTTATTTATATAATGGGCAACCCAACAAATAAAGTTTCATTTTTTTTAACTCCTTGTTTCTGTTTTTAGATTTTGGTGTTTTTAATTGTTAGAATTATGTGAGAAACTGTACCAATTCAGTAGCAGTTAGGCTGTGAAGTCCAATTTGTTATTCATTTTTTTTCATGGTTTCTTCAATGGCTGGTAGATATGTGCTGAAAAAGATTCGCTTGGCAAAGCAAACTGAGAAGTTCAAACATACAGCACACCAAGAGGTTGGTCTAACAAATCTTTTCCACCTGATGCATACATGTAATTGTTTTTGTTATAATTTTATTTTAATATGAATTCTAAACTTAATTTGCCTAATTGATTGCACATACAATTCTTTTTCTCCAAATATACCTTTGTTTTGAATAGTATCATTCAATCTATTTATACTTTACAGCCGCAATTTAAGTGTTGCTAGATGATATGTACACAAGGCATGCCAATTTAAATATTCTTTTGGGTTTCTTAGTATCACTAGATTTCTCTTCCTTAATGATCTATGAAGTTGTTTAGTTATAAACTTTGATGTTTGAAGATGTTTGTGAATCTCTAATATTAAGTTATGGTTAATTTATTATGTGAAATTTTAAATTTTATTAAGTTAGAAATTATTGAATTTATATATTTAAAATTATTTTTAGGTTTTTTAATAATTTTATTTAATATTTAATTAAACCGGTTGAACCCCAGTCAAACCGATAAACCGTTAAACCAGTGATCTTAGTAAAGTAGTAAAATCAGTATCTCCATGATTCCATTGTTCCTTCCTTCCCTGTCCAACGGCCCAAGTGCCCATTCTCTCTCTTTTTCTTCTCTCTCTCTCTCTCTCTCTCTCTCTCTCTCTCTCTCTCTGCAATTTTATTTTAACCTAAATCAAAGGTGACGCTGATTACCGATAAGAGAGAGATCGACGTGGCATATTTGGAACACTTGAAATCCGGCATGAAAAAGGTCCAAGGTGGTTGCAACTGACGGTGACCAATTCGGATCTGTTGTCTTCACTCGTCTTCCATAGCTGAATCTTAACCTTCATGCAGCATTCCTCCAACACAACGCAACACCACTAAACTCTTCTTCATATTGCTTTCGTTTCTTCTTCCTAGCCCCTCTTCTGGTAATTCACATTGTTTTTTCTTTCGATATTTAAAACCAGATCCTTGATTACTACTGCAGAGCTCATTCTCAATTGCAGCACGCTCCACTCTGCAATACACCAAAACCCGCCCCCCCCTCCCCAAAAGTCCATTTTTTGTGTTTTTTATTTTGTTGAATTGACTTACCTGAGAATCTTCCGTACTAGCTAATTTATACCTAGCATCAGGGTGTTCCTGTATTAGTCTATGTATCTCCGATAGTCTCTGTTTATTTTATTTCATTTTTTTGTTGCCTTTTGTGTTTCAGAAACTACTGTTCTTTTGCCCTTACCAGTTACTATTTTGAGCTCAAAAATTCTTATCCAAAATCAGAGTTTGCTGTGAAAACGGTTAACGGTATGGGTGCTATTTCTTTTCTTCTAACATTGATGTATAATATATACATGGCGGACTTTTTCTTCGCTGGAAATTGATGACTTCTGCAATTATGTGATATGTTTTTGTCTCTCTTATTTTTTTTATAATCTAATTTGGACTCATGTTGAACGGCACATCCTTTTCAAATTTAAATTTACAATAATCCATGAATGCCCTGCATTTCCCCCCTTTTTTCCGCTGATAATCTAATGTCATTTAGGGAACTACAAACAAGCAACTGCCAATTAGTTTGGTATTGCCTGTTATATGTAAATCCATGAGTAGGCTTGCCTATTATACAGTCTTTTGCATTATGTGATTTTGTTCTTATCGGATGTTAGTTAAATATACTGATCCTGTATTTCGCTTCTGGTGCAGTATTAAATTAATTTCCTTGTTCAGCCACCTTATGAGGAGCTGATTTTGCGAGTTTCTGATTTACGGGATTTTTGTTCTGAATTTACCAAGCATGGATAAAGTTTCATCAGACTGTCCATACCCGGGGTGCTTCTTTTGTGTTATGAAGGAAGGGAATCCAAGCAAACGTAGAGCAAGTATACTGAAATTCTTTCGGGAACTTCCATCTCAGGATGATGATGGTCAGGTGCTCCCTATCAGTGGGTTGTGGAACACGGCAATGGCACACCCAAATGACCCTGAATTCATAGAGCTAGGAATTTTTGAATGCATGGCTGCTCTAATATGGAAGGGACTGAAGAATCGGCGCTGGCTTTCTCACGACCAAAATATTTACATTCCTTTTTAAGAGGTAGATTAACTTGGGTTGAGCAGAGAGTAGCCGTACGAGCTTTAGGACATTTAGCTACATATGCTAGCACTTTTCCTATTGTAGCAAGTCATGGTGAAATTCTTGAGCTCTCCATCCAGTTAGCAATGAGTTCCCTGGAAATAGTTTATTCGCACTTTTACCAATATGTTGATAGAAGGCTAAGTTATCACTGTGATTTGCTTACACGTGGTATGGGTGGTGTTGAAATGGAGTCCAGGAAGGCTGAGGAATGGGCTAGTCAGTTGCAATGTTGGTCCCTTCAGCTGATTAATTGCTTTGCTTTCAAACCTGAATTCCTTCCTACAATATGCAAAACCGAATTTCTGATCAAACTACCTGGCATGTGGGGTGGACTTGTTAATGAAAATTCACCAGCTGGTATTGGTTTATTAAGAACAATTTGTCATCAAAAGCTTGGTAGGGGACCTATTGCCAGTTGTCCCAGTATTATTGAAGCTTTGTGTAATATTGCCCGGTCTTCAGATGATTGGCAGTATATGGCAATTGATTGTCTTCTATGGCTTCTTCAAGATCCCAATACATGTCCCAAGGTAAAAAATTTCAGTGTAGCATTGGCAGCTCATTCTGATATGATACTTAATCACATCAATTGAGCTTGTTTGCACAAATGAGCTTTAAGAAACACAATTGGTGTCTGGGAAAGAATGCATTTGAACATGTGAATGAAAGTATATTCTTATCCCTTAAGCCTAAATTCGTTTAAATTAAAGCAAATAAATAGACAAAAGTAAAAGCCATGATGCTAAAATCTCGAGGCCATTAATAATCATTATACTGCACTTGACCCATGGTGCACCTTCAGACTAAAATCTCTCACTACCACAATGCTTTTGTCCTATATCTGTTCTTTTGTGTGAGTGTCAAACTTTCCAATTCCTAAATTTCACTAATTAATTTCATCCTTAAGCGTAAAGGGTTAAGAAGAGTTAAGTAACAATTTTATTATGGATATCAATTCACTTGAATGTCTAAAGGCATTGCTGTAGGGCAATAATCTTTTGAGCTTATGGTCATATGTTGGCTGCTTTAGACAAATTATTAGTTACTGTCTTCATTGTCACCAAGGAAGGTGCCTGGTCCTTGTCAAGTTGTCAGGACACCTATGAATTTGTAAGCCAAATGCATGATAACAATAACCTTTGTCTACTAGATTTTTTTTTTTACACAATTTCTCCTTATATGCCTAATGCTTTTATTTATTCAAGCACCAGTTATCTGTTTATATGATTTGAGTATTAAAAGTGGATTTCAATGTTGGATTTAAAGTTTCCCGTGTATTACGTAGGTGATTGATAAAGTGGTTCCTGCATTAGTTGACCTTGCGGAAATTACAACTCTTGGCGACCACAAAAAGCTTGGTGATTCCATTGTTGGTGTTCTTCAGGACTGCATCCAGTCGCAGGGGTCAGGAAGAAGCTCAATTAGTGGTCGCACTAGTAAACAAATTGAGGACTTATTAAATTCAAAGCAAAGGTTAAAATGGGAAAAGAATATGCCCAAGGAAGATCTACATATTAAGCAGGCTGCAGCTCTGGTGGTCAAGCTTGAAGGAAATTCTTTGTTCTCATCTGGAAATATTTCTGGAGCTGCATCAAAATACTCAGAAGCATTGTCATTGTGTCCGATGAGATCCAAGAAGGAGAGAGTTGTTCTATATAGTAATCGAGCTCAATGCCATCTTTTGTTGCAGCAACCTTTGGCTGCCATCAGTGATGCTACCCGTGCACTATGCCTTCATAAACCTCTCAACCGTCATGCCAAAAGCCTTTGGAGAAGAGCACAAGCTTATGACATGCTTGGGTTAGCAAAAGAGAGTTTATTGGATGCCATTCTATTTATTAATGAATGCTCTCAATCAAATGATCCTGATCTCTCACAGAGACAAAATAAAGTTCCAGATTATGCTGAGCGATTAGTCAAGAAACAGATGCGTGCTTCTTGGTTATTTCGAGAGGCAGCTATTAAGCATGGGGGTGTCCATAGTCAAGGTGATGCTGGTGATTTATATGGCCCAGATACTGATGACTCTGAATGGGAGACGGCAAGTGAAAGTGATATAGGAAACGATGGAAGGGATGATATGGGTGAAGAGGATGACGGTGATTGGAATAATGATGACGACGGGAAAGATTATGAAAAGCCTTTGCTGAAAGGTATTTTTTACTCTATGATTCCAATGCTAATGTGCTTTCATCAATTCAATGATTTGCCATTTATATGATCCCCCTTCGTGCTTGTGATGTTGCATCATTGACATGGTTGGTCAGGATTAACTAATATGCCAAAGAACTTGTGTTTTTGAAATGAAGTAGGAAAGCAAAGATAATATGATGTATTTTGAGTGTAAGGCGTCCCCATATGATGTTCCCACCTGAAAAACTGTAAATCAACTTGAATCTAAATGGATCATTGTATGAAATGAAACTGTCGCATTCTTCCTTTTTAAAGTGGTAGGTTTCCTTGTGTCATATTAAATCAAATATCTGCTAATGGTGAATAAATTGTTACTTCCTGCATTCATTTTATTTTACTGAAGAATGTCTTTTGTTGTTTTAGTCGCCGGCTGCGAGCCTTAACTTGTTTAGCCACCGTTACCTCAGATGTTATGGGCCTCTTTGCTACTGAACAAATAAAAGCATTCAATGACTTTCCTCATTGCCCTGCAGATCGAATAAATTTGATGGCAAAAGCTTGATTCACTCATAAAACAACTGAACTCCATTCTTAGATTCTATCATGTTAGCTAATTGGAATTTCTTCTCTTGAATACATACTAACAAAATATATAACATACATCTAAATATGTGTCTGTGTATCTATTTATGACATAGTGCAATATCATGGTTTTGAATTCTCTGTTTTCCTCCAGACATAAAGGACGGATATAGTGTGCAACTTGCAGCAGAAGAACCATGACCTGACAGGGTAAACCTGTGCTGCTGCATGAATGAAGCATGGTGGCTGTTATGGCTTCTAACTCTGCATGCTACGAGGGTTAAGTTGCTCATTCTCTATGTATAACAGGGGAAGTGTTGTGAATTTTCTGTCTTCTATTTGAGGTTGAAGTTTAATTTACTTTAAGTTTTCCATATTCAATACTTGTTCTCCCCTTTCGATGTTAAGTGTAAAAATTGGATATTCAAGTTTGGAGAACTGCATAGCATTCGAAACCTGTGAAGTATTTTTTTTCTTTCTTTTCCATTTTTGGTAAGTTTGTGTATATAGACATTTTGTGGTCAAGTTTTCTCGAGTCCATTTTTCTATTTTGTTCTACATTTTTATTTCTATTATTGACGTTCATTTTATTTTATTTGGTCAAATTTATGATGAGTTTGCCTTATTAGCTCAGTTTGGCCTTTGTCATCTCAATTTTTCTTTTTACTTGTAATAAGTAATAAATGGTTTCGAATTCAAGTTGTATATGCAGAGTAAACGGTGTTGGAGAGAGTCGTAGCTCTTATGGAGTTATGGGAATTAGATTGTATTCATAGGAAGATACATGTAGACGTGGATAAAGCAAAAATTAAATCAAAAAGCAACCATCCATATAACATTTTTATTCCACAAGTTTTGACACAATAATCATGCAGCAAGTGAGGTTTTTACTGTGATAAATTCAACATCTCAGCAATATAAATACAATAGTACTCGGATACTAAGATAAATTGTTAAACAGGAAAAGAAAACTAAGATAAATTGCTAAACAGGAAAAGAAAATAAAATACAAAATCTCTGCAAAAAAAGATAACCAATTAAGGAAATAGGTGCTTGTCGATGGAATCAATTGTCCAAGGAGAGCGTCAACCATCCAACGGTCACAAAGGGGGGACCCAGGCTGCCGGTTGACGTAGAATAGCGAGCGCGAATGACGTTGGGTGTCACAGTGCGAAGCAATTGTACAATCAAAGGAGGACAATTGCGGGGGAGGTTGGCCCGTGAAGTCCTGTGCAGCAGAGACGCACTTTGCAGTTCACGCGGCGGCTGGAGACTGGATGTTCAGCTGTGACAATGGGGGATTTTGGGTGGTACTGTGGCTTCCGTTCAAAATAGAAAAATTGCAAAAAAACTTGAAAATAAGGATTAAAACGGTTAAAACAAAACTAAGCAGGCATTTAAGTTAATTAGGGTAAAAAAGAGTTAATTCTCATGTTTAATTCATATTGGGCCTAAGAACTCAGTCCATCATAGCTATTGTACAAATACTTTATTGGCTCCCTAGCGGGAGTCAAATAAACATAGCATGTTGAACATGCATGTTTAAGGAAGAGAGTGACGCGTAGGAGTTTTAATCTTTTTTATAGGAGCACTGCTACAAACCCTGTTTTGTTCCATTCCTTTTATTACAAAGCTAATTAATTAATGTCAGTAACTTTTTATTTTGGACTAGTCTTGAGTAACTCTTGAGTAATAATTATTTTTGGTATTGGACTGAGAATTATTTTAAATAACTAATAGAGATCAGATAATAATAGCTGATGATTTATTGACTTCTTTTTTAAGTTTAGTTGAAAATGTCTTTTTTTTTCTTGATTAGAAAGTAGGAATGTTTACTGATTTTAATAGTTATTTATTTATTTTAATTATGGTCAACAAGTATAGATTATGCTGAAGGTAAGTGCTGAAGGTGTTATGTAGCAGTCTTTAATTTCTTCTGGTTCAGCCGTGGTTCGTTGGTCTGCTGCCGGTTTGCTCCGATCGTCTCCTCTGCTGAAGGTAAGTGCAGTTTAATTTAGTATTGAACCTTGATTCTGCTGATGTTGTGACTGAAAATATTAGTTTTATATCTGTTTGACTATATTAGTGTTAATAGCTTTTGCCTTCTTTTTAGTGATTTCAATTCTGTTTTTTTATACTCTTGTGTTTGTGAATTGAGTAAAGTAGGTAACTACGTGATCCTTAGTAACATAGAAATATTGATTAAATTTTGTTATTAATTTTGTGTATTTTACATTGTATTGATTTAGGATAGTTTATGCTGCTCTGCTCATCCGGCGTTGTCCTTGGCCTTTGCTGGTCTGATTCGGCTGTCCTTCTTCTCCTGCTGGTTTGGTCTGGTCTGATTACGTTTCTGCTAAAGGTAACTTCAGTTTATTGGAGTATTGTTAAATATGATGTTAGTTGATAATCTTAGCTGAAATATTGAACCTTGGTTCTGCTGATATTGTTGTTGAAAATATTGTTAGTTGCTTATGCTGATATTGTTGTGGTTGAAAGTATTGGTGTGTAACATGCTTGATTCTATTTTTTGCACTTTTTTTTGGTGATTTTAAAAGTGATAGTCGCTGTGATGCTATGTTATGTCATGCTGCTCTCTTTTTTTCACTCTTTACATCCTTCTATCCATTCTCGTCTCCTGTAGAAATTAGTCCAATGGTCAATTACCAGAAATATTGGGTTAATTTTGATAGGCGTACTCCTGAGTTTAGGAAGTTCCTTGATGAATTATTTTTGGATATTGCCTTCTCTCAACCCGGTGTGAAAAATCAAATACGTTGTCCTTGTCCCAAATGCAACAATTTTTTGTTCAAATTTACAAATGAAGTTCATCATCATGTGCGCCAATGGAGGATAGTGACCTCTTATAAAACATGGGTGCATCATGGTGAGATACTTCAAGATACATCCACTTATACATCATGCTGCATCTACTTATACACCACGAGCACCTGACCCAGCCCCGGCAGCCCGTTCCCCTGCCCCAGCCCCAGCCCTGGCAGCCCCTGCCCCAGACCTGGCAGCCCCTGCAGCCCCTGCCC
>NC_029786.2:99024484-99026815 GCF_000816755.2 Arachis ipaensis | reverse complement strand
CACCCACTGCCCCTGTTGATAGGCGTATTGGTAAAAGGGGACCTTCGCGTGGGATTGCAACAAATAGGGTTATCAAAACAAAGACAAATGGGAAATTGGAATTGCTGATCTCTTTGGAGAACTTAGCTCCTAATGGCATCCATGCTGATCTGTTTGCATTTGAAGTGGGTATTGTTACAAGACAAAATGCTCCTTTGGATGTAGAGAAATGGAGCCAAGTTGGAGATGAAGTCAAGCAAAAAATATGCGACCTTGTTTTGGTAATACATATTTATATTTTCTGCTATTATGTGTATTATAGGGTTTATTTCTGCTAACTAAATTTGACAAATCATATGTAGGAAAAGTTTGATATAGCAGATACGGAAGTAATGCGCAAAATGATTTTAGCAAAGGCTAACATATGTTATCGAAGTTGGCGCTCAAGATTGCGTGAGCACTATGAGTTGTATAAAACTGATGAGGAGCGCCTTCAAAATCCACCAAACAATGTTCTACCGGAGACATGGGAGAATTTGGTGTCCTACTTTGGAAGTCCTTCTTTTCAGGTTTAAAATTTTCATTGTGACAACCATTGAGGTGTTCTTAAGTTGTTTTGCTATTTTAGGTCAATGCAAATACTTATACCTTACCTCCTTTTATCTTTTGTGAGTTTGGTCTTCTATAGGAAAAAAGTTTAAGAAACAAAGATAATAGAAAGCATCATGTTGTACCACATATTGTTGGTCGAAGGACATTTCAAGTTGTTAGACGTGATCGGATAAATAGTCTTAAAGTTTTAATTTGGTCTTATATTTTTTGCTATGTCACGTTTGCACTTAACTACATGTTATATTTTAAACTTCCAAAAAATTTGCAGCGCCATCCTAGAACTGGTGTCGAGCCTGACATTCAAGAATTGTGGTAAATTACTCATCAAAAGACTAATGGAGAATGGGTCAACGAAAAAGCTAAACAAATTGATGTAACATTACTAACCTTTTCCTTTTTCTGTTGCATGGAAGTTAAATTTTATCTTCATTTTCAAATAACAAATTGGATTGTGTAGAATGATATTAGCTGTATGGTCGATGAATCCTATAATTTGGAAAATCCTCTCACTCCAAATGAAGCTTTTCTACTTGTGAGAGGTGAGAAAAGTGGTGCAAGTTATGGCATAAAGGCTCCAAAGTCTAAGTTAAGGATTCAAGCACAACTTCAAGAGGCAATGCAAGACCGTGAGGAGCTAACAAAGGAAATAGATGTGCTCAAAGAAAAACTTGAAGAGCAACGAATACGGCAAGAGGAAGAATTAGCTCAACTGAAAGCTCAATTGGAAGCTCAACAAGCTGTTGTGAACTCTCTCATAGCGCGCTTTGACAATGAAACAAACTAGACCCTAAAGGTACTCCTAAAATTGCTTATGATTTTAATACATTTTCGTAGATGATTCCCATTTTATATTAGTATACTTTAATTTGTATATGGATCTATTTATCACATTTAACTTGTGTCATGGTTGAAAAATGACAAATGTCCTATTATTTGGTTTGATAAATTTGGTTGGGTATTGGTTGAGACATAAGTTGTGAATTGGTTGTGTTTGTTGGAACCGTAGACGGTGGAAATATCCAAGTTTTAGGAGAGGTTCTGCCGAAATTTTTCTAAACATTTTGGATAAAACTTAGTGGAAAAATTATAATTAATGTTATATCTTGTTTCTAACTTTTTTGTTTCGGTTTTTCTTATTTACAGGAGTGCTGAAATGGTGACCATATGCTACCTTGAGGGCTCAAGAATGTTTTGATGCATAGAGACACTAATTTATGTTAGAACTTTTATGTTTTGGTTGAACTAATCAATGTACTCACTAATGTTATTTTGTTTCAAAACAATTTTAGCTAAAAGGATCTTGTTTGACTTATGTATATTTTGGCATATTATATACATGTAAACTTGCTTATTAAAATCGTTAATATATTAGTTAATTTAAAAAATAATTTAGTAAATTATGCATGTAATTTGTAATAAAAAAAGTTGTTACAAAATAATTAATTTGCTTTTGTAACTAAAGAAAAAAAATGTTACAAAATCATGTTACATTTTGTAACAAAATTTTTTGGTAGGAAAAAATAGACTGTCACGAAAAATACCTTCAAGATCAAAATTTGTTACCACTTTTGTAACGGCTTTTGGTTTTTTGTATCAGAAAAAATTGTTACAAAATATCGTATTGAATTGTAACAGTTCCATTTTTTGTTACAAAAACTTTTTGTAACGGGACTTACTGCAATGGCCCCTTTTTTTGTTACAAAAAACTTTTGTTTCAAAATTTTGACGTTTTGTAACAAT
>NC_029786.2:99005772-99024407 GCF_000816755.2 Arachis ipaensis | reverse complement strand
GGATGCTTTTCTTTTCTTTTTTTTGGAACACTATGAAACGGCGTTGTTTTCTTCAGATCTGTCAGTTCCAATTCCAAATTCAACCTGTCGATTTTCGGTCGGTTCAGCGACTTATTTTCGATTTTTGTCTAAACGGTTTCTGTCTGTGAACCAAATCGTTATACAGTCAGACCGATTCGACTGGCTGGTCCAATCCGTTTTTTCAAAACCATGCTATAAAACAAATGCAGCCTTAAGTATATACCATATCTATACATGATGAGCCTATTATCATAAATATGTGAGTCCGAATCAGAATCTGAAAAAGCAAATAATTGCAAATTAGTACTAAGATGAAATAACAGGCCTTGATTAATTAAGCCAGCCAAATGCCTCTCAGAATTCGTTTCACACATTTCCAATGAGTAAACGAATTCTGCATGTACTGGCTTACTTTATTCACTGCATAACTAAGTGTAGCATATTGCAAGAAACCAATAACTTTACTGAGCCTTAGAGAGTTGGATTTTCAAAAGCTTCAAATGCGTGACATGATAGTCTTAACTTAAAAACATAGAAGTAGGCATTGCTTTGGAAGCAGTCATGCCAACTTTTGTTAACAAATCTATAATGTATTTTGTTTGGCGAAAACTCAAGTGAAGTCGACTTCACATGAAGTTGATACTGAGAGTCGTTAGATAATTTGAGTGATTTAACTGAATTTTCATCTAACGGCTCTCAGGTATCAACTTTACGTGAAGTCGACTGCACCTGAGTTTCTACCTTTTTTTTGTGATAAATGTACTAGTCTAAAAAAAAAAAGGAAAAAAAAGAGAGAGAAATAATTACGGTTGTAACTCGTAATAAGTTGTAACTAATTCGTAACCAGTCCTAACTAATCAATAATTCTGTTTTGCTTGTTATTCACGTTACATGATCTACTATTCTCTTATCTCCATTAATCACAAATTAAATTCCATCTGATCTCTATAACTGGCTCCTAAATAACTCCCCGTTAAAAAAAATCCAAAAATGAAATGAAATATAATTGACGGGAATAATAAAGTTGACAACGAAAAATGTATTAAAAAAATTTGAAACAAACATAAGAACATATACTTGTCAAGTAATCATTGTCAAAAATAATTGGCAAGCATTTATAACAAATCTTTATGATTACAACAGAAAAAACTTAAAGAACGGCTTCCATTAATTATTCAAGTGTCTAAAGGCACTGTATGTGACGGTTGGTCGGTGGTAACTACTCCCACCAACTATAACCATATACATATATATATTATTGATCTCTCATTATTTTAAAATTGAACAAAATATATATAGAGCGTAATTGTAATAATGGAGCTTTTAACCATTTAAGATGTTTGCAATGGCGTATTTTATGCATTTATATGGAGAGAGAGTCCACCGTGCATTGAACTTGAGTATTTTCATTTTTGCTTTTACTGGTTGAATTACTTTTCTATATCAATAAAAAAAAAACTACTAGTTTATCATTAAATAACTCCTTAATTAATATTTAATTAAAGTTTATTAAGTGAATTACTAATTATGATCATGAAAGAGCATATTTGTTCGATAAATTACGTACTTAAACACTCAATAAAATTACCCAATAAACTATTTATTTTATATCATTTTATCAAACCCAATCACTCAAATATTTTATAGCTAAAAATGATAGTTTATTCAAGTTTATAGCGATAACTTGGACATAACACTTGGGGACTAGACACTATCTTTAGAGACAATTTAGGATAGGTCAGTTAATATTGGTAAGAATTTAATTTTGATGCTTATAAAATCATTTTATACGTGCATCTAATCACATAATGTCATATTAAAAAAATAACTACTTTTATATTGACTGTATGAATGATCATTCAATGAAACAGTTGTGATTACACAATTTTATAAAATATTTTATACTATCAGTATATCAAAATTAAATTTATAGTGGTAATAAAAGCTCTTAGTTTCATAGTGTCATCCGTGATTGTATAGAGTTAGCAACCACACTTCATTCTTACAAATTCACACATACACAAAGCGCATAGCCAACCAAGTAGCTTATAATAAGTTAGGAAAATTTGATTACCACCTATAACATACTCAACTTGTTTTAAATTAGGTTGTTATTCGCATGAAATTATCTTAGCTTCAATTAAAAAAAAATTTGAGATTTGATGTTATGTCAAACAATTTAGTAAAATATATCAAATTATTTAATAATATTTGCAAATCCCCACATTAAATAATGCATCATAGAATATTCTGATTGGCCACCTTATTATTGCGTGTTTCAATAATTCAAGAGCCAAATTAATCTAGCTACCACAAAAACTTTGGCTCATATGCACGTTGCTTTTCCCACAACGAAAAGTCACTTGTAAGAGAAAATTTCGGTTGGGGTCAGTTTTATAAGTTTCAACTTTCTAAATTTTCAACAATATAATTAACGGAAGCAACCAAGAAACTAAAGTTAATACTTAAATACTACTATAATAAGATGGAAATTAAGACTATAATGATATCATCTACTAACTAAAACCAATTCACGTACACTCGTTTCGTCAATGTTGAATAATATGTACGGTTCCGTACTTCAAAATCGTATGTAAAAACGTGGGTCCCAATTGAGAAAATTTTGCATGGTACGGTGGAGCTACGGATATTATTACGTAGTATGTGTTGAATACTTGAAATCTTGAATGTCTATTACAAATTTACACTGGAAGACCCGCTACGCTTACGATGTAGTAGTATTAATTGGATTCATCATCAATTGAAAAAATAGACAGGTTTCATGTGGTGAAAAAACAAAATTAGAGTCTGATATGGCCGTTACCCATAAAAAGCTATAATTCAGTGTCGTGCGTTACAGCTTGGTTAAAACGAGTTATAATTCGTCTAAACGGTAACAATCAGACTCCGATAACAGATTGATTATCATAATGTTTATATATGTCATAAGTACTCTTTAAACCAGCATAATCATACAATGAGTAACCGATCAATACCCCATCTTATATAAGAAAGGTAAGATTTTTCTTTTAGGAGACACGAGAAAATTATACAATACTAACTTAAGGATCGGACTCTCTCTCTTTTTCACATTTTCTGTGGAGTGACTTCCTTCTTTGAAAAAAAAGTTCGGATCTAGTGGATATCTAACTCAGTGCTGAAAAGGGTAACTTAAGAGCAACTCGGCGTTGCCTCTCAAATACCGAGCTTCATTCAGGTTCTTTATCTAGAACAATTGGCGCCCACCGAACAGACATTCTCTCGAAACTAACAAGCACACACTCACAATTCTCACATCTATACCAATCACTTTATTCACACCAAGTATTGATCTAACCGAAGTTTTAAGTACTGAGCAGGAACAGGACTGGCGATGGCCGTATTTGCAATATCTAAGGACGGGAAAAAATTTCGCCGGCAAGCATCATTCTTTACAATATTCAATAACTCTTTATATAGACGAGGATTTTTTCGTCCCCTGTTGAGATGTCTTTCCAGAAACGAAGGCAATTTGGCTATATATGAGGTCCACGAGGGCATCTGTGGTACCCATGTGGGAGCTCGGAGTTTGGCATAAAAAAAATCTTCGTGTAGGATTTTTTTGGCCTACCGTACATCAAGACTTTGCTAATAAGGTCACGACTTGCGACAATTGTCAGAAGCACTCTCCAATTATACATATTCCAGTAGAAGAGCTGCACTATTCGGACGTGAGCTGGCCTTTCAATCAATGGGGCTTGATATTCTCGACCCTTTTCTATTGGCACCGGGTCAGGTAAAATTCCTAATAGTAGCTATTGATTACTTTTCAAAATGGATCGAAGCTCAACTTTTAGCTAAAATAACATCACAACAAATGATTTCTTTTATTTGAAAGAATATTATCTGCAGATTTGGCATACCTCGCCATATCATTACTGACAATGGTCGCCAATTTGTCAATCAGAAGTTTACATCTTTTTTGCAGAACTTAAAAATAAAGCAACACTTCTCTTTAGTGGAACATCCACAGACAAACGGCCTGGCAGAAGCAGCCAACAAGGTCATCCTACATGCATTAAGGAAAAATTAGATGACGTCAAAGGCCTCTGGGCCGAACTTATACCTGAGATCATATGGGGATATAATACTACCGTACAGTCAACAACAAAAGAAACACCATTTCGGTTGGTGTACGGATCTGATGCCATGATACCATTGGAAATCTCTCAAAGCTCGGTCAGAACTAGCGTAGACAATCATGAAGAAGCTCGGCGGACCGAACTTGACACCATTGAAGAAATCGGAACGGACGCAACACTCCGTCAGCAAGCAATGCAACAGCTTATAGCTCGGAGACATAACAAAAGAGTGGTTCCACAATCTTTCCAAGTAAAGGACTTGGTGTTACGCAAAACCGAACATGCAAGAAGACCTCTCACACATGGGAAGCTCGCAGCAAACTGGGAGGGCCCATTCCGAGTTATCGAAGTCCTCGACAACGGTGCATATTGACTAGAATCTTTGAATGGTACTCCCATACCTAACACATGGAATATTTCTTCTTTGAAACAATTTCATAGCCTCGTACTCTTTTTTCTACTCGCAAAATTTTTTCAAAAAGGGTTTTGCTTGGAAAGGTTTTAATGAGGCGAGCCTACCTGTACCCTTGTACCCAAAGGATACTCAGTTTAACTATTTCCACCATTTTAATTGCTTTCTTTCATCACATCTCAGCCTCGTGCTCAGTCACGGTCTAACCGATTTATAATTGCAATTTCAATTCTACATTCCGATCTGAAAATATAATCACTACTCCAACGTGAAAATCAAACATCCGATCAATTTTTTCAAACATTCAATCTCAATCAATCAATCCAAATCTGAACAAACGCCAACTATATACATGGCGTACACACCCAAAAACGCAAAATGCGTCATTAACAAATAGCTCAATCATTTTCCAAATACAAGTAAATTATGGATACTAATGGTCCCAGAGCAACCAACAATATTCACGTAAAATATACGGCCAAGGTTTCAACGTCATCAAACAGTTTTTCACCTTAAAGGGAACTAACATATCTCAAAATAAATACAACGAAAGTTCACAAAACCATCTAACAACTAAATTATGAATTATTTTCATCACCATCCTCTGCAGGCCCATCATCATCATCATCTACCATCATTCCATTCCGAACAATCTTTCCCAGGTCCATTGCAAAAAAGTCAAAATCCGACACCAAAAATTTGGCCTGCAGCATTGCACGCTCAAAACCTTTGATAAAAGAATCCAAAATATCAGTATATACAATATCTATACATGATGAGCCTATATATTCTATATTTCTAATTTTACAATCAAAATGTGCCACATGTCATTCCCTCATTGTAATTGGAATCAAATCTTTCTCTCCAAAATTAAGGAATTATTCCCTCGTCCACACTAATTTTACAACCAAAATGTGCCACATGTCACTCCCTCATTGCAATTGAAATTAAATCTTTCCCTCCAAAATTAAAGAGTTCTCCCCTCTTCCATACTAATTTTACAACCAAAATGTGCCACATGTCACTCCCTCATTGCAATTGAAATCAAATTTTTCCCTCCAAAATTAAAGAGTTCTCCCCTTCTTCTTCTTCCTTTCTCTATCTCTCTTATTCCTTCAACCACTCTATCTATTTTATATATCATTATTAATATCAATGATTAATTACTCGACATGACATTCTTTAATTGCATTAAAATTAAAATTAAAATATTAAAATTGAAATTAAAATATACCTATATTATGTATCATATATTACTATCTAATTTAATAATAAAATGTGTCACATGACACTCTCTTATTAAAATTGAGCGAAAATATTTTTTTTCCAAAATCAATAAGCTCCATTCCTAAATTCTCTCATCTACTTCTCTTCATTTTTCTATTTCTCTCTACCATTTTTACTCTGTATATAATTTATATTTTATATTAGTAATTTTGACAAATCAAAATATGTAATCCGATATTTTTTATTATAATTAAAATAAATTTTTTTCTTCCAAAATTAACAAACTCTGATAAAAAATTAGACATTTTCATATAAAAATAATAACTAAAAATCTTATTATTTGATTTTTTATTTATAGATACATTGGTCTTTTTAGTCAGAGATTTTTGTTAACTTACAATTTTTTTTTGTAAAAGTAATTTAATTTTATAAATCTTTTGTGTCATGCATAATCTATACTGTCAAGTGGACTGTAATTTTAAAAAATATATATTCCCGTAAAAATACTACTTATCATAAATATGTGAGCCTGAATCAGAATTTGAAAAGCAAATAATTGCAAATTAGTACTAAGATAAAATAACAGGCCTTGATTAATTAAGTTAACCAAATTAAGAGTCCGTTTGGAAGTACCAGAAGCTATTTTTTTTTCTTTTGAATTATGAAAAGTCATAATCTGTGTGTTTGGCACCATTTTAAAAAAAAAACTTTTAACTTTTCGAAAAGTTAATTTATAGTTTTTTGAAGAAGTAAGTCATTCTACCACTTACTTAAAAAAAATTTTAATTTCAAAACAAAAAAAATCTACTTTTCTTCTTGACTCTGTGAAAAAATACTGACCATTCATTACCATTTTCATGCAAGGTCTATTAGAAGCACTGGCCTTCCACCATCATTCTCACCCAATGTTCCAAACCTCACCATTTTCATGTAATGATTTATCTGATGGAGGCATTGATCCTCCACCACCATTTTCAGACAATATTGCATCTGAACAACCTACTGCATATATTCCTTCTAAGTATTTTTTTTATCATTTTATCACTCTATTTTTTATTATTAAATTTGTATTTAACTGTGGTATAAAATTTCAGTTTTAATTTTATTTTTTTCACATGTGATTTTATAGCTTGCTATTATTTTCATAGTTAATTATAGCAAGTTCTTGACCTCAATAAAGGAGAAGGGAGTTCTAATACGAGTAAAAAAAATAAAAAAACAGCAACAAAATATACATTGACACACATTTTATATTTATTTTTTATTTTCACCTACCATATCATACACAATATTAGTGATTAGGTTATGTAAAATCAACATTCAATATTAAAAAGTATTTGTTATTATCGTTATTTTAATATTCATTGTAAAAAAAAATTATTTTTTGAATTATTTATCCAAACGCTATAACTTTAAAATAAGTACTTTTATAACTAAAAATCTAAACACAAAATAACTTATTTATAAGCTGCTATTAATAAGAATTCTTATGCTTTAAGCTCTTCTTTTAAAAAAACTTATTTAAGTTATTTATCCAAACTGGGTCTAAATACCTCTCAGAATCCATTTCACACGTTTCCAATGAGTGAACGAATTCTGCATATACTGCCTTACTTTATTCACTGCATAACTAAGTGTAGCATATTGCAAGAAACCAATAACTTTACTGTGATTATTAGAGAGTTGGATTTTCAAAAGCTTCAACTCCGTGATATGATAGTTTTAACTTAAAAACATAGGAGTAGGCATTGCTTTGGAAGCAGTCATGCCAACTTTTGTTAACAAATCTATAATTACGGTTGTAACTTGTAATAAGTTGCAACTAATTCGTAACCAGTCCTAACTAATCAATAATTCTGTTTTGCTTGTTATTCACGTTACATGATCTACTATTCTCTTATCTCCATTAATCACAAATTAAATTCCATCTGATCTCTATAACTGGCTCCTAAATAACTCCCCGTTAAAAAAAATCCAAAAATGAAATTAAATATAATTGACGGGAATAATAAAGTTGACAACGAAAAATGTATTAAAAAAATTTGAAACAAACATAAGAACATATACTTGTCAAGTAATCATTGTCAAAAATAATTGGCTTATATATATATATATATATATGGTGAAGTCTCTGGTGGCTAGAATATTAATGGCTAAAGATAGCTAAGAGTTGACTTTCAAATAAAATAATGACACTTGGTAGATTTAGTTTCACAACTTTTTAATAATTTGAATGGTGGTTAAGAGTGTGCAATAATTATTAGGAAGTTATCATGTGGATAGAATTATCATTTGAGGTTACCTTATGTGTTGTTGGATCTTGGACAAAAATATTATTGGACCATTATACAAAATAAAATCAAAACTGTACAAACATGAGGTCCAATAATTTTTTTTGGCATAATTGTAAAATAAAGTTTATTTCTTCAATAATTTATTCCTTAGTTTGTTTGTATTTCTCTAAAAAAAATAACCATAAAAAAATATTATATACACTCGTTTTGTCAATGTTGAATAATATGTACGGTTCCGTACTTCAAAATCGTATGTAAAAACGTGGGTCCCAATTGAGAAAATTTTGCATGGTACGGTGGAGCTACGGATATTATTACGTAGTATGTGTTGAATACTTGAAATCTTGAATGTCTATTACAAATTTACACTGGAAGACCCGCTACGCTTACGATGTAGTAGTATTAATTGGATTCATCATCAATTGAAAAAATAGACAGATTTCATGTGGTGAAAAAACAAAATTAGAGTCCATAAAGAACTCGACTAAAACGAGTTATAATTTGTCTAAACAGTAACAATCAGACTCCAATAACAGACTGATTATCATAATGTTTATATATGTCATAAGTACTTTTTAAACGAGCATAATCATACAATAGGTAACCGATCAATACCCTATCTTATATAAGAAAGGTAAAATTTTTCTTTTAAGAGACACGAGAAAACTATACAATACTAACTTAAATATTGGAGTGCCTTTTGCAGGTACTCTCCCCCTTTTTCATATTTCCTATGGAGTGACTTCCTTCTTTGAAAAAAAAGCTTGGATCTAGTGGATCTTTAACTCGGCGCTGAAAAGGGTAACTTAAGAGCAACTCGGGGCGCTGCCTCTTAAGTACCAAACTTTGTTCAGGTTCTTTATCTAGAACAATTGGCGTCCACCGTGGGGCCGAAGAAATTTAAAAGTCCTCTCTTTTTCTTAGCTCCCACCACCATCACGTCCACTCATGGTTGACGCTTAGCCACCTTCCCCAGCCGAGCTCCTTCGGATGGTAGCTGAGCTGCAGCAAGCCAACCAGCGAATGGTGGAGGCAAATCAACGCATGACAGATTAGGAGACCCAAAGAAGTACCTCAAAAAGTTCCGATCAATAATGATCGTTAACGGTGCTTCCGATCCTGTCTTATGTCGTTGTTTTTCTTCCTATTTGGATGGTTCTGCACTTGATTGATTTTGTTCTTTACATGCAAGTTCTATTTCTCGGTTCCAGGAACTAGCCAAGCTCTTCGAAGATCATTTTGCTGGATCTGCAATCTATCTACATGACTCAGATTATCTGAACACAATCAAGTAAGGGCAGAATGAAAGCTTGAAAGACTACATGACCCGTTTCACAAAGGTCGCAATGAGTATACCAGACCTCCATCCCGAGGTTCACCTGCATGCTATCAAAAGCGGACTTTGGCCAGGTAAATTCCAAGAGGCCATTGCTGTCGCCAAACCAAAAACCCTTGCCGAGTTTCATGAGAAAAGCAAAAGGCCAGATCGACGTTGAGGAACTCCGACAAGCTCGGAGAGCCGATAAGCCACAATATAAGGAGGACGATAAAGTTCAGGATAACAAGAAGGGTTTCAAGCTAACTTTCTGATATGAATCGTATACTCAGTTCAACACTAAACGAGATGGTATCATCAAGGAGATCTTAAACTCGAAGCTAATCAAGCCACCAAGAAAGGTCGGAACTTATCAAGATACAAAGAACGTGGATAAGTCTAAATATTACACGTTTCATCAGAAACATGGGCACACCACCGACGAGTGTGTAATAGCTAAGGACCTTTTGGAGCGTTTATCCCGGCAAGGTCACTTAGACAAGTACATCAGTGGCCAGTGGCCACATGCAGCGGCGTACACCTGCAGACCATAGTTCGGTGGCACAACATTCTCGGGACAGAGAAAAAGCAACTTTCAGTCACCACGAGCAACCTCGTGGAATTATCAATTGTATTTCAGGTGGTTTTGTAGGTGGAGGCGCGTCAAGTTTGGCACGTAAGAGGTCTTACCGAGCTATGCTTTCGACAGAATGCTCTTCGGCCAAGCCGAAGTCTTTACCAACTTTTCCAAAAGTCACATTTGAATCCTCCGACCTTAACACCAGCATTGCAATCCTGGACGATCCTGTTGTCATTTCTCTTCAACTTGGTAACCTCTTGGTAAGAAAGGTCCTGCTTGACCTAGGGAGAAGTGCCAACATCTTGTTTTATTCAACCTTTCAGAAAATGAAGCTAAGTGACAACATCCTACAACATTCTGGCAGAAATCTGGTCGGATTTTCAGGTGAATGCATCCCGGTACTGGGATCTGTGTGGTTGAAAACCACATTGGGTGAGCCCCCTCTATCCAAAACATCTGATGTTCAATATCTCGTAGTTGATTGTTTCAGTCCATACAATTTTATTCTCGGTCGACCCTTTTTAAATAAATTTGGTGCAATTGTATCTACAGTTCATCTCTGTGTTAAGTTTCCTGTGTAAGACGATCTCATTGCTACGATCCATAGCAACCACCGCGAATCGCATCAATGCTACAACATCAGTATGAAGCTACCCAACCGACTTAAGGGGTCTCAAGTTAACAACGTCCAGATCTCCATAGATGACCCCACCTTGGCCGATCTAGACCCAAGAGTAGAATTCCAGGACCGACAAACGCCAACCGAGGATTCGCAAAAAATATATTTTAACAACAACCCTAACAAGTATACTTATGTAGGTACAGCTATCAGAAACGACAAAAGGCACGCAATAGAGCAATTCTTGCAGCAGCATGCCGACTTGTTTACATGGACACTTGATGATATGCCCAGGATTAATCCTCTAGTCATCTCCCACAAAATGGCTCTAAACCTGTCTGCCCGACCTATAGCTCAGAAAAAACGAAACCTAGGACCCAAGAAAAAATAAGCTTCCTTAGAGGAAACTCAAAAGCTTATCAATGTAGGTTTCATTCAGGAGATCAGATTCACGACTTGGCTAGCAAACGTCGTCATGGTAAGAAAACAAAACGGTAAGTGGCGCATGTGTGTTGATTTCACTGATATCAACAAGGCATGCCCCAAAGATTCTTATCCTCTACCTTCCATAGATTCTTTGGTAGATAATGCTTCCGGATACGCAATACTAAGTTTCATGGATGCTTACTCCAGGTACAACCAGATCATTATGCACCCTTATGATAAGAGTAAAACTGCTTTTATTACTGAACACGGTAATTATTGTTATAAAGTTATGTCTTTTGGCCTAAAGAATGCAGGAACAACTTACCAACGTCTTATGGATAAGATGTTCGCAAAACAGATCGGACGAAAGATAGAAGTTTACGTCGATGACATGGTTGCCAAGACAAAAGTCGGAAATCAACATGTGAATGACCTTACCAAAATCTTTGGTCAGATCCGACGATACAACATGCGCCTAAACCCTGAGAAATGTGCCTTTGCGGTACAGGTAGGTAAGTTTTTGGGATTCTTGTTAACTAGCCGAGGCATCGAGGCTAACCCGGATAAATGGCGGGCTATATTGGAAATGACCAGCCCACAAACGATAAAAGATGTACAACGCCTTATAGGGAGGCTAGCTGCTTTATCTAGATTCCTACCATGTTTAGCTTCCAAATCATCTCATTTTTTCAAAACATTAAAAAAGAAGAGTTCTTTCCATTGGACTGAAGACTGCGAAAGAGCTTTCACTACTCTAAAAGAAACAATTTCCAAACCACCTATTTTGAAGAAGCCTCTGCAAGGGGAAGAACTTTTCCTTTATTTATCCATCACTGACTGGGCTTTAAGCTCTGTTCTTGTTGCAGAAAAAAATCACGTCCAACATCCGATCTATTTGTCAGTAAGACCTTGCAACATGCTGAGCTTAATTATTCGAAAATTGAGAAGTTGGCACTAGCATTGGTATTCTTAGCAAGGAGACTCCGACCTTACTTTTAGAGTCATGTGATCCATGTCCGGATAGACCAGCCACTACGACAGGTCTTACACAAACCAGAAATTACAGGCCGACTAATCAAATGGTCGGTCGAGTTGTCAGAATTTGATATAAGATACCAAGGAAGGGGGCTAATCAAGTCTCAATTCCTGGCAGACTTCGTCGCTGAGTCTACACCCCCTGACTCCACCGAACACAACATAGAATGGACATTATATGTGGACGGCGCCTCCAACATGCAGGGTTGTGGTGCAGGAATTCGACTTGGAGGAACTAATGGTTTTATCCTGGAACAGTCATTGCACCTTTGTTTTAAAGCGAGCAATAATCAAACAGAATACGAAGCTTTAATTGTAGGACTAAGACTAGCTATAGACCTACACATCTCATAAATAAAGGTATATTGCGATTCCCTATCAGTCGTCCAGCAGGTAAACGACCTTTTTCAAGTAAAAGATCTTATACTGGCAAAATACTTGGGATTGGTAAAAGATTTAATCTCATGCTTCGCAAAGTTTGAGATTCATCACATACCTCAGGATCAAAATCACCGAGTAGACATTCTCTTGAAACTAGCAAGCACACACTCACGATTCTCACATTTATACCAATCCACTTTATTCACACCAAGTATTGATCTAACTGAAGTTTTAAGTACTGAGCAGGAACAGGACTGGCGATGGTCGTATTTGCAAAATCTAAGGACGGGAAACATCCCTTCGGACATTAACAACAAGAAAAAATTTCGCCGGCAAGCATCATTCTTTACAATATTCAATAAGTCTTTATATAGACGAGGATTTTCTCGTCCCCTGTTGAGATGTCTTTCAAGAAACGAAGGCAATTTGGCTATATACAAGGCCCACGAGGACATCTGTGGTACCCATGTGGGAGCTCGGAGTTTGGCATACAAATTCTTCGTGCAGAATTTATTTTGGCCCACCTTACATCAGGACTGTGCTAATAAGGTCAGGACTTGCGACAATTGTCAGAAGCACTCTCCAATTATACATATTCCACCAGAAGAGCTGCACTACTCGGACGTGAGCTGGCCTTTCGATAAGTGGGGGCTTGATATTCTCAGTCCTATTCCATTGGCACCGTGTCAGGTAAAATTCCTAGAAGTACCTATTGATTACTTTTCAAAATAGATCGAAGCTCAGCCTTTAGCTAAAATAACATCACAACAAATGATTTCTTTTATTTGGAAGAATATTATCTGCAGATTTGGCATACCTCGCCGTATCATTACTAACAATGGTTGCCAGTTTGTCGATCAGAAGTTTACATCTTTTTTGCAGAACTTAAAAATAAAGCAACACTTCTCTTCAGTGGAACATCCACAGACAAACGGCCTCGCAGAAGCAGCCAACAAGGTCATCCTACATGCATTAAGGAAAAAACTAGATGACGCCAAAGGCCTCTGGGCCGAACTTATACCTGAGATCATATGGGGATATAATACTACCGTACAGTCAACAACAAAAGAAACACCATTTTGGTTGGTGTACGGATCTGATACCATGATACCATTGGAAATCTCTCAAAGCTCTGTCAGAACTAGCGTAGACAATCATGAAGAAGCTCGGCAGACCGAACTTGACACCATTAAAGAAATCGGAACAGACGCAACACTCCATCAGCAAGCAATGCAGCAGCTTATAGCTCGAAGACATAACAAAAGAATGGTTCCACAATCTTTCCAAGTAAAGGACTTGGCGTTACACAAAACCGAGCATGCAAGAAGACCTCCCATACATGGGAAGCTCGCAGAATACTGGAAGGGCCCATTCCGAGTTATCGAAGTCCTTGGCAACAGTGCATATCGACTAGAATCTTTGAATGGTACTCCCATACCTAACACGTGGAATATTTCTTATTTGAAACAATTTCATAGCTAACACACATGGCCAGGCTCGTACTCTTTTTCCTACTCGCAAGATTTTTCCCAAAAAGAGTTTTGCTTGGAGAGGTTTTAACGAGGCGAGCCTACCTATACCCTTGTACCCAAAGGATACTCAGATTAACTATTTCCACCATTTTAATTGCTTTCTTTCATCACATCTCAGCCTCGTGCTCAGTCACAGTCTAATCGATTTATAATTGCAATCTCAATTCTACATTCTGATCTGAAAATACAATCACTACTCCAACGTGAAAATCAAACATCCGATCAATTTTTTCAAACATTCAATCTCAATCGATCAATCCAAATCCAAACAAACGCCAACTATATACATGGCGTACACACCCAAAAATGCAAAATCCGTCATTAACAAATAGCTCAATAATTTTCCAAATACAAGTAAATTATAGATACTAATAGTCCCAGAGCAACCAATAAAATTCACGCAAAATATACGGCCAAGGTTTCAAAAACAGTTTTTCACCCTAAAGGGAACTAACAAATCTCAAAATAAACACAACAAAAGTTAACAAAACCATCTAACAACAACTAAATTATGAATTATTTTCATCACCATCTTCTACAGGCCTATCATCATCATCATCATCTACCATCATTCCATCCCGAACAATCTTTCCCGGGTCTATTGCAGAAAAGTCAAAATCCGGCACCAGAAATTTGGCCTGCAGCATTGCACGCTCGAAACCTTCGACAAAAGAATCCAAAATCTCAATCACTTTGCTCTTTTCCAAAGCTTTGAACTTTTTAGTAACCTCGATCACTTGGGTCCTCATGCTGCACAGGTCAGCTTCCGTTTTCTTCATAGCTTCAACTTCGTTGGCATAATTGTCCTTCACTATCTACAATTCCTGTTCTGTTTCAACAAGCTTACTTTTTAACTTGACAATAGTGGTAGCCTTAGAAACAACCTCTTCCTTCAGTTTCTTCGCCTACTCATTTTCTCCCAAAAGCTTCTTGTGCCAAATCATAATAATAATAATAATAATAATAATAATTCATTAATTTAACAACAAATTACCTATCTATATACAAATAACAACTATACATCCTATACCTACATATACTGTCCAATGGCAACATTACCAACCTCTCCAGCCAGAGATACATCTGTTGATGACTGACAAACCTCGTCAGTCACAGACATAAACGGAAAATCCTTCCCCCAAACTGATAGTCCATCACCATGCTCAATGAAATCATGTAGCCTTTTTTAGTTTTCCATGAAAATAGTAATATCCTCCAAACTGGCCTCTTTACCCTGCTCACTCGAATCCTCTGACACATCTACAACATCTGACTTCCTCTTCTTCAATATAATTTTTCTTCGTCTTGGGGGAGGCTGATTCACCTCGCCCACTCCAACTGCCTTGTCAGGATTTGATGACGATCCATCTTTATCAATATTTTTGCTCTTAAACCGAGCTCTCAATGAAGCCACAGAAACTCCTGGGTACTTACCACCTAAAAAAAAACAATGAGAAAACAATCAACAACGGCTACAATGCCTACATATTCAAATCAACTCACCTAAATACTCTATTACATCTTGCTTATTTTTCTCCCACTGCAGTAATTCAAACACTGAAACCAACTCCTTTCGATCAACAGCCTCTATCAGATACTCGATAATACACTCATTCCTCTATCAGATATTTTGAGGCTCTGAGCACCACCACAATGGAAACTTCTCACCCAATTTATCATCTAGATAAAACGGATACTCATCCTCCTTACTTCTGACCTTCAAAAACATCTCCTTGAAATCCTTGAAAGAGGATTTATACAGTTTAAAAACACCAAACCCTGGGGTACTGTTCAAATTCACCCATGTACCTTTCCATACCCCCTTTCGCCTGAAACATGCAGAAAAAATATTCTATTGAGGGTTTTCCCCCCAAAAATTCCATCAGCACCTCGAAACAATGCAGAAACGCCCATCCATTGGGATGAAGCTGCGACAGGGCACAATTCAACTGTCTTAGTATCTGACATTGAAACTCTGTAAATGGAAGTCTAACCTTCAACTCTTCTACCACACAACTATACATAAAAAAGAACTCGAATCCCTGACCCCTGTGAAATATCCAGTCGTCCACAGTACATGGCAAAAGCTCCACCTGTATCCCAGACCCTACCCTAACTATCTTACTCGAATCTACTTCCTTCACAGCATCATTATCAATAAACAAAGAAACTCGAAATTTCACGTCCTCACCAACCCAATCGTATGACCAATCCACTTTTTCCTTTTTCGAAACTTCAAAACCTATTTTTCCAAAACTTACAGAAACAATAGAGAAAAGGAGTAGAGAATGCAGAAGGTGAAGAAGGAAAGTGCGCACATACCTCTTTTGCTCATTTTTTATTTTAGAAGGAATCCACCCAAACGTTTTTTAAAAGAAGCAAAGTTTACATTCAAAATCCACTTGGGTTCCAAAGAAGTTAATTTAACATGCTAATAACCGGTTCAGTTGCACGAACCGTCTCATCAATCAGATCAAACGGCACAGAAGAGTCTAAGAATTCCCACACTCTATTAAACCGCATTTAATAGCTTCTCTCACTTCACTTAATCACTGTCACCTCTACCAACTTCTAATTAATAATCTATTCTTATTTTTTAATGAAGTATGTTGTCCTGGAGGCCACACATATAACCCACTCACCGAGTTATAACTCGTCAAAAGCTCAACCTACTTCATTTAAAAATATCTCCAGACTAAACTTGGGGCTGTGATATGGCCGTTACACATAAAGAGCTATAACTCGGTATCGTGCGTTACAGCTCGGCTAAAACAAGCTATAATTCGTCTAAACGGTAACAATCCGACCCCAACAATAGACTGATTATCGTAACGTCTAGATATGTCATAAGTGCTCTTTAAACGAGCATAATCATGCAATGGGTAACCGATCAATATCCCACCTTATATAAGAAAGGTAAGATTTTTTCTTTAGGATACACGAGAAATCTATACAATACTAACTTAAGAATCGGAGTGCCTTTTACAGGTACTCTCCCCCCTTTTTCACATTCCCTGGAGAGTGACTTCCTTCTTTGAAAGAAAATGATAACTTAAGAGCAACTCGGCGCTCTCGGCGCTGCCTCTCAAGTACCGAGCTTCGTTCAGGTTCTTTATCTAGAACAGAGTCGATACTCGATAAAGTAGGAATGCAACGCTGACAAATTTTTAGGGAAATTTTTTATTTAAATAAAAATTCATTAATTGCCATTTATTTAATTACAGCAAAATTGTTTTTTTTTTTTTAATGTATTTCATATGTCCGTTATAATCGAACTATAATTCAGTTACACAAATGCTATATTTCGTCTAAAGTAACTGACATGATTTAAGCGATAAAGTATCTTCTGCATGATTCTGCTTTTTTTGTTCTTCGACAACCGAGATATATATATATATATAATCACCTCACCAAGAGTCTTGAAGTGGAATTAGCGGCCAAGCTATACTAATTTGAGAGGATTATTCATTTAAGAAAATTATTATTTTGTAATTTTTTATCAGGTCTATTTCACCAGTAAAATTAAAGAAAACACAATTTTCTGAGTTGTGCCGGCAAAATTAGCAATGTAATTTTTAGTATGTTAATATCTCTGAAAAAATGACTAAATTTGATACAAATATATTTTACTCTACAAAACATATTAGAGGATCAGTAAATTTTTTTTTATTTAATTAAA
Source organism: Arachis ipaensis (assembly GCF_000816755.2). Taxonomy (NCBI): domain Eukaryota; kingdom Viridiplantae; phylum Streptophyta; class Magnoliopsida; order Fabales; family Fabaceae; genus Arachis; species Arachis ipaensis. The sequence continues at coordinate 99,006,765 of NC_029786.2, read as the reverse complement.
ACTATATAAATGATCCAATCTCTCACAATTAGAAAATTAGATAATTAATAATTTACTTATTGTTTTGTCGATTTTTTGCAAATCGATGGTAGTTCGATATCTAATGATCTGGGAGCGAAACCTACTCTTCTGTGTAAGTACCAGTTTTCTAGAAGTGCATCAAAGCGTCTTCGATTAGACCAAATTTAAAAATTAAAATAAAGTAAATCTGTAAATTAATAAAAAAAAGACTTAGAAATTAGAATTTTGAAAACTAAATAAATAATAAATGGAAAGGTTTGCAATGAAATTAAAAGAAGACAATAAAATACCTTTGATTGGATCAAAGAATTTCGACATGAAAGATTCAAATGCAGAAGAATAAATTGAACAAATAAAGATAAAGAACACTTGGTAAATAAAATTAATTGAAATGTTAAGTTTACAGAAAAATAAACTAAAGAAAAGAAGAAGATGGAAGGAACTCTCCAGAAAATATAACTCGATCGCAAACTCAGGAATTCGCTTGGATGTGAGAGTGCTAGAGTGTTTTTTCTGAGTAAAAGTTCCACCCCTATTCACGACGATTTTCTAATATTTATAAGCTAATTTTACATAACTGGCGATTAATTAGTAATTAATTAAAATTAAATACAACATTTCAAATTTGAAGTGCAGTATCTCTTAGTAACCGTTCCCGCCGTATGATTGTAGATATTCTCCATGATCTTCTCGTGCAATAAAAGCTATTAACTTCCCACTTTCACAACTATTCGACCGGTTCTTTCAAAGACCTTACTCAATTTTTCGAATCGAGTCTTCTCCTCGATTTGGCTCACTCAATCAACAAAACAATCGAAAACCAAAACAGCATTGATTACCTCCAACTTTATACTTGCGCGCGTGTCTTCTCGAAAAACCATACTTGACTCGTTTCGATTCCACTTACTTTTATCGAAAATGTTTTTCGATCAACACTTATTAAATTTTATTATCGTCTTTTTATGTCTTATT
>NC_029786.2:98999240-99005661 GCF_000816755.2 Arachis ipaensis | reverse complement strand
AACGGTGAAAACGGTGAACTTGAAAGCTTCCGTTTCAAAGGCTATAACGCACGTTATTATCATCGTGACTAATTATTATTTAAAAAAAAAAGTCTTGCACGCAAGCCTAAACTAACCATGTTCTTCTTGACCTCATGCCTTTTTTTTTCGTTTCTTTCTTTCTTTGTCTTTTTTGGAAATCCTAACACATAATAAAGAAAAACAAATAGTAAATGGCATTATATTATAATTTATATATGTAAAATATTCCGTGACTTGGTGATCTCAGAAATGTCACATTGCCATTGTCCCTTAGTGTACGGAAAAATGTACTTAATATATACATGTTTAGATACTCAAAGTAACCTCATGTAATTGGCCCCGTGTGGTTTTGAATGTGGATGATGACAAATTTCTTCACCAGAACATTAATTTGAGGGCAACTTCCTGTTGCGTTGATTTAACGATACGTTACTGTCTTTAAATAGATATCAGCATATCATGATTTTTTTTTATTTATAAAAATTAGGTAAGTTAAATTATCAATATTTATTTAGATATATTTTCAGATCCCTTGACATAAGATATTTATATTTCAATTATTAAAATTTCAATCACATCAAGAGGAGTAAATAAAATCAACCTAATGATAATTTTGGTCTTTAAAATTGAAGGATGAGTCAATTTAATTTTTTTAACTAAAATGACCAATTAAATACTACACGTTGAATTAAAAATTTAACTCCAATTAGTTTTTGGACAATTTTTTCTCTCACAACTATTAGTGTACTGTTAATGTGGAAATTTTGGTTCACATAACTTGAATGTTATCTACAATTTTGATTTAACTAAAACCTATAAGCTAATTTTGGGTACACTATATTAACTACCATACATTGCAATAAAAATCAATTTTTTAGTTAGAAATATTTATGTATTGGATCATATCCACATATTCATAGTAATTATCCCGCATTCGATTTGCAAAGTGCAGATATAATCCAATCCACACTCTTAAGATATAATCCAATCCACACTTTTAAAGGATTGGATCGCGGATATCTATTTAATCTGTATCCACAAATTCAATTCGCATATCTGTATACTAATAAATAAATAAAGAATAATGCTAGGGAGACAAAAAAAAAAAAACAGCCAGAAGTTGCCTTATTTAACATTCATTAATTATCGCAACAATTAATAAATGTTAAATAAGATAAGTTATGGTTGTTTTTGGCTGATTTTCTTTTATTACCAAACATTTCCGATAAATAAATTATATATATTACTTACTTCAGCCTATGTCAATTGTGAATCCTAATTTCACGTTTCTCTTTTGGCGCTACAAGTCTGCAACCATTCCCTCTCACCCTCACCCATATTAGGCTGTGTTTGTTTTTAAGAATGGGATAAGATAAGACACCGAGAACAAGTTATAAAGGACAGAGACACAAAATTTTGTGTTTTTGTTTTTAAGAACGGGATAAGATAAGACACTGAGAACAAGTTATAAAGGACAGAGACACAAAATTTTGTGTTCTTGTATTCTGTTTAGTGATAAATTATAACAAATTATGAAAATCTAATTTATTCTCATTTTTTCATTCAAAAAATTTGAGACGAAAAATATAATTATGAAAAATTAACAAAAATAATGAAAAATAAGTTGTGCCCCTTTTTAATGTCTACATGTCCTTTCTGTCAAGATAAACACAAAATACACTAATTTAGTGTCTCTGGACACATTGTCTCTGTCCATGTCTCCTCTGTCAAACACGATTTTATGTCTCGCTCTGTGTCAGTGTCATGTCTTTATAAACAAATGCAGCCTTAGAGACGAGGGACACCAATTGGCCATTCCTTCTTCCCTGACCACCACCGAAAATTGCTCGCTGGAAATTGCCCATTGTTCCTCCGATCCATATTTGTCGCGTTCTTCCTCGCGTAGTCACGTTCATCCTCTTCATCGCATTCTTGCCTCTCTTTCTTCAATGATCATGGTTCGTGTTTCAGATGTTTTCGTCGCCTTACCACCTTACATTCTTACCGCGTTCTCTTCATCAATCGTACTTATCAGCTCCTGCCACATTGTCGTCCTCCTTTCAGTTTTCACCGCCAGTCTATGGTCCCCTGTTCTTGTTGCCTTGACGTCCTTTGTGTTTGCTGCCTTGCCGTACTCAATTCCTACCACATTGCTGTCTTCCGTTCTTGTTGATTCGTCGTCTTCTGTTCCCGTCGATTCGTCGTCCTCCTTTATAATTAGATATCATGAATTATGGTGTTTGCATGATGTTATTGTTTTTAATTGGTATCTTAATAGGAATGAATGGTTACTGAAATTTAAAAAGCTTCACTTGATTGGAAAAAGGAAAATGTCGAATTGAACTACTATTTGAAGGAGAAGGGATCAACTTGTTTAGTGGTATTGATAAGGGGTTTAGTGGTGTTGTTTTAGTATTTCATATGAATGGCTGCTGTTTTAAGAAGGGATCAATTTGTTTTAGTATTGTTGTTTTATTTTAAGTATTTGCAGTTATTTTAGACATTTAGTGTATTTTAATGTTGTTTTAGGAATAAACAAGTATAAAAGTATAAAAGAAATATTTTTATTGAATTTTTTTATATAAAAATATTTTTTTAAATAAGCTTTTATTCTATTAATATTTCCGATATCCAATTCATAAATTTGCGGATTAGATCGGATCCGACATTTGAAAATGCGAGTAACATATCTGATTTGTGTATATCCTTACTTTTAGAGACAAATTTTTAGTAATAATAACATAATAGTCGCTATATGTCTTATTTAACTTATATTTTTGTAGCAATTATATATTTGTTGATATTACTATATGTTATGCTAATAATTATATACTTTTAACAATTATTAAAAAGATTTTTATCGACAATTGTATAATTACTACTAAAATTTTTTAATAACAAAATATAAGACGAATAATTTTTAATTGCCAACAAATATTTATCAGATGTTTTTATTACTATTAAAAATAAAATAAACAGCCGTTAAAATTATTCCTCTAATAGTGTATAATTAAAAAATGTCTATATCGAGCAATATATCAAGATAGAATAATTTAATTCTCCACGTCAATATTATCCTATTGGATGCATGTGAGATAAAAGTTTGATTATAAATTAATATAGGGTAAAGTATATTTTTTGTCTTTAAAATTTGACAAAAATTTTAAAAATATTCTTAAATTTTATTTTGTTTTAATTTTATCCCAAAAATTTTTTATTTGCAACAAATATACCTTTGAGGCTAAATTTTCAAAAAATTTAAGACTAATCTAACAATAATACATACAAATTATGCTTGATTTGCATTGCTTGTGTTGAGGGTTGTACTTATGAAATTGTTATTGAATTGGTCTTACATTTTTTAAAAAAATTAGTCATTAGAAGTATATTTGATGCAAATCAAAAACTTTTTGAACAAAATTAAAACAAAATAAAATATAGAAATATTTTAAAAACTTTTGTCAAACTTTAGAAACAAAAAATATACTTTATCCATTAATATAAATATCATCATTTATGAAATTGGTTAAAAAAGGAGAAACATTATTAAGTGACTAACATTTTTTTCTTGTATTTGAGCCAACATTATAGTTAACTTTATTTTATTTTCCACTAAAAGTATTGATGTTCATTTCTCTTTAAACAAATCATATACTAGATTGGTTGATTCAATCAATTTGATCAAAATAAATATTAAGTGACTCAATATAAATCATATTATTGTAAAACACCAAGAATAATTCTGTTGTTGTTAGGATTTGGTTGAATTAGTCCCACATTTCTTAGGATAGTAAATGGAATGGGTGGCCTAGGTTATAAATATGAGGCTAAGTTCTCCATATTTTTTGCACCAGTCGAAAACACTTAAAGCTCTTGTATCTGACTTTTCTTTTCCTCTATACTCTTTGATGAGAGAGTGTTGTGAGGTGTAGTTAAATATTTGCTTTGAGAGTCTGAGTGTACTGGGGTGCCGGTGTTAGAGAGAAAGAAGTCTATGTGTTGTAACAATTTTCACATAGTGATATTCTCTGGTTGTCATTTGGCAATGGCCGTGGTTTTTTCTCCAGTAATTGGGGTTTTCCACGTTAAATTCTTGTGTTGTGATTGTGTCTATTTTATTTCTCTGTGAAAGGTATTTTCTCAAGGGGGAATGGTGTATTATTCCCAACATGTGGTATCAGAGCTTCGGTTTGGTGGGATTTATTCTTAGTATGCTCTGTGGTTGCAGCCTAGTCTGACCTTCCACATCAGAAAAGAATTTTGTCTTGTGGCTTGAGGTTGATCTTTGGTTGCTGTTGTTGTTGCTGGAAGGCAGTGTGACACTGTGAGAGTGCAGTTTGGAAAGGTTCTGGCTAAGGAAAGACTTGGTATTTAAGTGTATCCATTGTGACCCACCTCTCTTTCCTAGGGACCCTTCCTAGTGCACGGTCTACAGTTGAGTTATACTATTCCAGTATACGGTTGCAACAATGTCAGGGTATTCAAGTGCTGTGAAGCTTGAAATAGAGAAATTTGATGGAAGAATCAATTTTGACTTGTGGCAAATACAAGTCAAGGATGTGTTGATACAATTAGGTTTGCACAAGGCGTAAAAGACAAGAAGTATCCTCATGGTATTGCCGCACTACCATGGATAAGGATAAGTTGTGGCATCGGGTCCACAATTGCACACGGGCATTGGTTGGCGTTGAGATGCAAGGTGTGTGGCGGAGTTAGGTCGATGGCTGAAGAACTTCCAAGAAAAGCCAATTTGGAAGTTGCACCATGAATTTTCAGCAAGGTTTCGATCTGTACCAAAGCGAAATGTTTGGAGTGGTCTAATTACAAGTGAGTATACTTTCATGGTGGAGTATGATAGTTCTCTGAACTATGATTGTCGGTATAGACAATGACAGCAAAGAATTGTCGGTGTTGACTATGGAAGCTGAAGATGTGTGACTATTTCAATCAAGGTGGAGATCGTTAGGATTTGGTTGAATTAGTCCCACATTACTTAGGATAGCAAATGGAGTGGGTGACCTAGGCTATAAATATGAGGCTAAATTCTCTATATTTTTTGTACCAGTCGGAAACACTTAAAGCTTGTCTCTGACTTTTCTTTTTCTCTATACTCTTTGATGAGAGAGTGTTGTGAGGTGTAGTTAAATATTTGTTTTGAGAGTGTGGGTGTACTGGGGTGCCGGTGTTAGAGAGAAAGAAGTCTATGTGTTGTAACAATTTTCACATAGTGATATTCTCTGGTTGTCATTTGGCAACGGCCGTAGTTTTTTCTCCAGTAATTGGGGTTTTCTACGTTAAATTCTTGTGTTGTGATTGTGTCTATTTTATTTCTCTGTAAAAGATCTTTTCTCAAGAGAAAATGGTGTATTATTCCCAACAGTTGTAACATGGTGGGTTGAATGACCCAAACAACTATCAAAGGCCTAACTAAAGATATTTACGGAGGTAGATAATTTAATTATCTGAAAAAAATCGATCTGATCTAATTAAATTAGTTTTCTACTCAACGGATAACCAAATATAATAAAAATATTACTCTTTATTCTTTTTTGACAATTATATATTTGTAGAATTTTTTTTAAATTTTTTCTTTTTCTTTTCAATTTTTTTTACAAAATTTCATTTTTAATTAAGTATCTACTTACTCGAACTGATGTAATTGGAGTTTATTAATTGATTGAGATTGTTTCAGATCTATTCACCAGTTCGTTTCTCATTCTACAAACCTAAACCAATCGGACACATTGATAAATGAATTGGTCGTAGATTTTTTCGTATCTAAAGCTTGTCAATATAAAAATATTCTAACTTTTTATAAAGTTAAAGAGAATGTTATGGTCTAACAAGTGTGCTGTAAAAAAGATAGAGAATTACCTAGTATTTATTATTGACTTAAAGGTTAAAAAAAATAGTTAGTCATCTAATATTTTTATAATAGTTGCTTATTTTTATGTTGTGTAAATTCAAATAATTTATAGGTAGCCGAATATGGAATTTCGATCTGTGGATGTAACATAGAACTATTTATTCATTGTTGTTGATGAGGTGGTATATGTCAAGCAAGCACTATAGCTATAAATTAGGGTTGGCATTATTTACTTATTTGGTAGCCCTTGTCTTTGGATAAAGCCTCGTGTGTGTGCTTGTTATGGACAAAATATGAGTCATCTCTGTGTTAGTTACATGTTGCTCTCACATGCAAATTGCTGAATTTTTTTTTATGGATTGTTATTTGGTTGATTGATGAAGGAATCCTAGCTTACACTTCAGGACAAATTCAGCTCCGGTATATGTAATTAATATCAACATATACTAAAATTAGTTACTAAAATTTTTTATTAGTATATAAATATTAAAATATAAAATATACATTAAAAATAAATTAAACAAAACACCTATT
>NC_029786.2:98995735-98999226 GCF_000816755.2 Arachis ipaensis | reverse complement strand
TCCCACTATTTCAATTTATTTTCTTATGATATGATATACAAGTACGATTTTGATTTTTATCATTTTAGTCGAAAATTAAAATCATCCATAATATTTTTTTTTGTTTAATCATCTTTAACGTTAAATTTTTATTTTAAAATTATTATTCGGATAAAAAAACCCTTATATTTGTTATTCTCTCTCTCCTTCTTATCACACTCTTTTGCTCTTTATCCTCACCCACAACAAATTGAAAAATCATGTTTGACATTAAATTGAAAAATTAATAAATTAATAAAACAAATTAACAAATCAACATAACACAACAAGAACTCAACAAAAAAGGACTCAGTTCACCTACCAAAATTTCATCGACAACGACGAGAAGAAAAATAACATGAACGAGACCAAGAAGCACAACAAGCAGCACCCTGACGAGGGAGAAATAGCTCAATGAGAATGACGAGAAACAAAGCAACACGCGAAAGATTGGAGAGAAGCAGCGTAGCACTCCTTCCACACCCCACCACCACCCTCGCACTTTCTCTCTTCGCTTTCAGAAGCACGAATTTGAGCTTCTATGTGAAAGGAATGGACGTCCATAGCTATTCAGGCAAGCCTCCATGGCGACGTACTAGCTCCATTTTTGTCCAAAATGATTACAACCGTGTTTGGCCGCCTATTCGATTGACACTACCGTCCGATCTGTTTGCGTTGACATCGTCTCCATTGTGTTATTGCGGATCACGAAACTGGCATTCGCCGCCGCGTTCCTCTACCTGCCCATAGACACGCTGGCGCAGGAGCAGAAACAACGATCACAACAAAGGGAGCTGCAAGGAGGCGGCAGTGCCTCTCTCTCTTCCTTCTTTTTCTTTTTTACAAAAATTTTATAACTTTTTTTGAGAGGTAATTTAATAAAGAATTTTAAGATTTAAATAAAAATGAAGATTTTAAAACCAAATTGAACGTTAGTTAAGAGTGAATTTGAACACAAAAAATTTTAACAACAATTTTGATTTTCAGGCTAAACTATAAAGACCAAAATCATACTTAATTCTGTATAGATAAATCAATTTTTTGAAACTTTTAGTGTTTGTTTTCATTTTTTTAATTTTATACTTATTGCTCATTACAACCCATTAATTAATTTATACATATATTGTACTACATATCTCTATCAAAGTATTGTATTATTCCATTAATCTTCGTTTAGGCGCTTCATCAATCCATCGTTTGTTGAAATCCTTATGTATCTAATAGAGTGACTATATATACATATTCATCATATTAGGACAACATAGAATGGAATAACTTATACCGAGTTAATACTCAAAATAACTCCTGAAATTTGACATTATTAATACTTAAAATGATAGTGTTATCACATTTAAATGCAGCACAATCACCACCATTTCTCATTGGAGAAATACAATAAAAAAACTCGTCGGTGTTAGCCAGGAACAACTGCTATTGCTGCCATATACCTGGACGCACTCGTGAGAAGTCTGGAATGAATTATCTAAGAGAATCTAAAAAGATTTTTAAAGGTTGTTATCACTTGTATCTTGTTTCATGATTCTCTAGTCCATGATGTGATGATGGTGATGGTACATATGGTGATCATGATGTTGCATTGTCATAGGAGAAGTTTCAAAAAAACATTTAAAAACGAAACCTAGAGTCACCAATACGAAAATTCCAGCAGCGGCATCGTAGAAGGGAGACGGTACTATTTCATCGAATAAAGGGAGGTTATTGGAATCAATGGAACATGAGTTGTTGCTACCGTAAAATAAATGGCACATCCATTGTTGAAGGGCTACCAGAAGATCCAATAGGAATCAAGCTATCTTGGTATCAAAGTAGCATAAGTTCAACGAGCAGCATGATTGGATCAACAAGTTATCCTGTTTATCTTAGGGTGAGAAGAAGGGAAGGAAGGAAGAAAGAGATGGAGATTTACTGATCAAATTGAGGAGGAGGAAGATGAAGAGGGGGGAGTAAAACAACGTCGTTTAAGTGCAAATAGCAAAACAACGTCATTTAATCGTGCTACATTATTTCTCCAGTGACAGAAATGGATAGAAGGGTCAACTTGAGTCACGCCTTAAAGTTTTAGGGTAAAATTTGAATCAATTGAAAATTGGAGAGTTAAATTAAGTTGGGAATCAAATTTCAGGTGTCATTTTGAGTATTAACTCAACTTATACCCAATATACTTTTATTTTGTTGCCGCAGGCTAATGGGTTGCTGCATACATAAGACGAGTTCGAAGCTCTTGACACTTACTTAAGCGGACGAGTGAGCTGATCATTCGACCAACCCAAATTAGTTATATCCAATATAATTTAATTTGGATCTATAACGAATTGCTCATCGAGTATTAATAATTAATGATGCCCTATTATCCTTACGAGTGTAATTTCCTAATTGAGTGGTCAAAGCCTTAAAGCGAGTTATAGCTTTGCAATATATAACATATAAAAACAAATTAATTAAAGCCTGAAAGAGATATTTAACTAATTCACAAACCCTTGCATTTTAGAACGTCCTTTTAAGAAACTTTTCCAGAAAATCACTCAGCTTTTTTCGTTTTTGGTCAACAAATCCTTATTTCTTAATGATGATAATGGCAAATCCTATTATAACAGAGAAGAGCAAGCTAGAAACCAGTACAACAGAACCAAATAATTATTGGTCTTTTCAAAATTAAATTTCCATTATATTAGTTATCAATCCCGCTACGTTACCAACAATATTTCTGCCAACTTCTGCCAACTTTTGTTTATGGTTATATTTAAAATGGAAGTGTTTTTGTAGATGTGTCTAATAAAAATATATTTTTTTATGGATGTGTCTCTTTATATATGTGTTTAAAATATAATAATTAATTATTATTGACAATAAATTGACAGATAATATATTGATACCTATACTTTTTCATTAGTTATTCATATTCAACCAGAAACTATTAAATTATATATATTAATCAAATCATGTTGATTTTTTTAGTGTAACAAGAAAAACAAACTAACAATAGAATTAAATGACATAATTTTATAATTTCACAATATTTTTACAAAAAGGGGAAACAGTAAAGTTTGTTTTTCATATTGCAATTACTAAAAACAAATAATCACATTACCATAATTATTTAAAAAAAAATTACATCAATAGAGATGTGTATACAAGGGTTTTCTATATCATTATTTCTCTTTGGGTATTTACTATTTAGGATTTTATTTTTCTTTGTATGCAAGTATTATGGGCATAAGAAGTTAAGAACAGTTCATGTTTTTGTTTTTGGACATAAGTTAAGAACAAGTTTTTTTTTTAACAGAAGTTAAGAACAAGTTTAACTAACTAAAGATTCTAGTATTGGGCTGAAAGTTGTTGATGGATCTGAAGGCCAATATGGAAAAGGCTAGGTGGACCAATTGCAGTTTATCCGTACTCTTCACTCCAGACCACAAAAAAAAAATTTCCTACGCTGCACTCGCCGGTATACA
>NC_029786.2:98986483-98995560 GCF_000816755.2 Arachis ipaensis | reverse complement strand
ATCCTGACAAAAAAAAAAAACTAACCCAACAAGTCAAATAGAAACGGATATTTTTAATTTTCTTCGGCTTACATCTTTTAAGTGGGATTAAAAAAAAAATTATGTGAACAAAGATATTAAATGATAAAAAATCATACTTTGCTAGATGATTGAAAAATCCACTCTCCAAACTAATAGCTGAAAACTTGTAGAATTTATAATTGCAATAACCGAATCTCAACTGTAATAACTAAAATCTAGTAACAACTAAGTTTGGTCTGATAGTTAGCTTACAAGTTTGATTAAGTAAGTGTTGTGAGTTCAAATCCCAGTGCATGCAGAAATTCATTGGCCAATAATAAATCTTTAAATAGAACTTGATTTGCAACGAATTAGTCTTTAATTTACCGACCGAGAAAAACCATAAAAGAAAAGGCTAAAATCTAGTAATGATCCGAACGAGGGAAGCGGATCTGGGGCTGCCAAGTTCACACATCATGTCCCAATCTCATACGTTCTTGTATCATTCTGTATTTGAGTTTGAGGATTCTTTATTTTCCGTAACTTTATGAATTATAACAAATAAATGTCATAGAAAATGCTAATATTTTCTTTCCTTGAATTTTTCACTTCCTTTTTGCCTTTTTGTTTCTAGTGTTTCAGCTTCTAGGAGGCTCATCAATGGTACCTCTTCACAGTTTCTGGGGATAATACATCAAGAATTTCTAAGAGACATTGCAATTATCCAAAAAAGAAATTCTCAAGAATACTTTGAGATGAAGTGCTGTTCACTCAACAGAAAGGACTTAGAGAAACACTACAAGAAGATGGCTGCTAAATATTATCCTCTTGGAGGAAATAATAATCCGCCACTCAAACAAGTCTTTATAGCATCCTTGCCAGATGAGCTTCAGCCAGAAATACAGCGAATGATGATGACTCTTCGCAAAGAAGTGGCCACCACAACCATTGGAGAAATATACCAGTTGGCCCTAGCCGCCTTGGACAAGTTGTGCGAACAACAACAAATGTTCAAACAACTTAACAAAAACTCAGGCAAACTCAAAGGAGCATGCAGCAAGTCCCATATGAAAATTAAGTGCAAAGAGTCAGGTATGTATGAATGCAAGCCAAAGAAAAAGACGCATTGGCAACTGCCAGCCAAAACATTTCATCAGAAAGCATTCAGAAGAAGAAGAAGTAAGCAAAAGTATCGTTACTTCAAAAGGAGAAAACCCCATACCAAGTCAAACAAATGCTTCATTTGTGGAAAACAAGGACACTTTGCTAAGTCATGTCCTCACAAGACAAAAAAGGAGATAAAAATGCTCCAGTCTTTAATGGATGCTGCTTCCATTGGTGATGAGGAAGATCTAGAGTCTGTACTTGAAGAACAAAGAAGCAAAGATGAAGAAACTGAATATGTTTTCCAAGACTCTGACTCAGAAGAGAACAGCTCAGAAGAAGACCTTCCCCCAAAAAGGTCTATCTTTACCATATCGTCCATTGCTTCCATCACCACAAGAATTCCTAAAGGATCGAGTATGCCAGAAGAAGAACTTGGATATCTTGGATCTTTAGGAGTCAAACAGATTGATGGTACACCTCGACCCCTTTTCGACTTAAAAGTCAAGACGTCTGTCTATGATAAACCAATAAAGGCTGTTGCATTAATGGACACCGGATCTTGTGCCACTGTCATAAAACCACATGTCTTACCAAAAGAAATGTGGGCACATTTTTCCAAGAAATTTGCAGCAGCTAACAGTGAGGTCTTCACCATTAATCTCATCTCCAAAAAACCAATTGGATTGGAGATATTTGCAGGACAGACCACTTGGCTCAGAGTACTGGGAAGTTATCTCCCAGACAAAGATGTTTTATTCGGATTCGATGCCTTCTTCTGAACTCATGGGCTACACATCAAACCCACTGGTCTAAGTTACAAAGGGTAGTTTTTGCCTTTCACAGGGATACAAAGTATCCTTGAAATCCAAGAAGCTCCAGAAGAATATAAGGAGATCCAACAGCTACTCCTTAGTGCCTGTTGTGACAGTCATGATCAATTCAATCATCCCGCTCCTTTATGGAAAAATCCAGAATTTTATGTTCGACTCCCCTTCAAAAAGAATGAGGACATCAACCCTACAAAAGCCACGCATTCAGGAATGAACCCTGAAGATCTTAAGTTAGCAAGGGCTGAATGTGCAGCCCTTCTTGTTCAAGGACTCATTGAACCAACCAACTCTAACTGGGCATGTCAAGCATTCTATGTTGAAAAAAGAGCCGAGCAAAATAGAGAAAAAAAGAGGCTTGTCATTGATTATAAGCCACTTAATGTCTTCCTACAAGATGACAAGTTTCCTCTACCAAGAATCTCAGTCATTACACAAAGATTAAGTGGAGCAAAGATATTCAGCAAGTTTAACTTAAAAGCTGGATTTTGGCAAATTGGGCTCCATCCTGAGGATAGGTACAAAACAGCATTCTGTATACCTGAAGCCCAATACCAATGGACGGTAATGCCATTTGGACTCAAAGTAGCCCCATCTCTTTTCCAAAAAGCAATGACCAAAATCTTTGAACCCATATTACACTCCACGCTCATCTACATTGATGACATCTTACTGTTCTCAAAAGATAGTGAAGCCCACAAGGCACTCCTGGCCCAATTCACTCAAATCATCAAAGATCAAGGAATCATGCTATCTTCAAAAAAGAGCTCTATTGCTAAGAAAAAAATTGAATTCCTTGGGATGATCTTCGAAGACGGATTCTTTCAACCAGGAGAACATCTCGCCAAAGAGTTAATCCATTTTCCTGATGAAAACATGACGGTCAAACAAGTCCAACAATTCCTGGGAATTGTAAACTACATCAGAGACTTTATCCCAGATGTGACCAGACACACCAGCCAGCTGTCAAAACTCCTAAAAAAGAAGTCCCCACCATGGGAACCTGAGCAAACCACAGCTGTCAAAACCTTGAAGAGAATAGCACAAGACCCCCCACCTTTAAAGATTCCCAGCACAGGAAAAAGAATATTACAGACAGATGCTAGTGATGAATTCTGGGGAGCTGTGCTACTTAAAGAGATTGATGGGACAAGACACTATTGTGCGCATGCTAGTGGACAGTTCAAAGAATCTGAAAAACATTACCATGCCACTTACAAAGAGATTCTTGCTGTCAAAAAGGGAATAGAAAAATTCAATTTTCATCTTAGTGCTTATCACTTCACTGTGGAAATGGATAACACCTCTTTCCCATCAATGCTGGAAATCAAGAAAAAAATCCTGCCAGACTCTCAATTGCTAAGATGGAAGGACTGGTTCTCTCGCTATAAATTCGAGGTAAGACACATCAAAGGACACCAAAACACACTTGCAGATTTCCTATCCAGGCCAACCAAAGAACCACCTCCCAAACCAATAGAATCACTCCCCAAACCAATCCATTACATTTGCACCGTGAGCACCTACAACCCTTCATACACCCTTCCATTTTCTGATTGTCCACTTCACAATAACCCATACAGGAGGAAAATTGGTCCTTTTCCCTTCAAAGCAAGACCCCAGACAGAGTTTCAAATAGGCTGTCTAGCCAGACAAACCTTGTTTTACTGGCTACACCAACTCCTTACCATAACCCAAATACATCCAAATCCGAAGTACTTTGACATGGATACCCCTTTTTGCACTATACCAATAATCCAAGGACCTATACCAGAAGAAATGATGTGGTATATCTGGGCTCTGTCTTCTCTATATCCATGTGCTATCATAATACCACTCTTCCCTGTATATCACATCCTGTGTAATAGTACTCAAGCCCATTCTCATCTAGTCCGACTGTTCTCTATGTATGCACCACTTGGAGCATGGAGATGAATGTTATATAATATGCTTGAGCAGCACCAATTATGGGATAAACCCTCTAAGGCAAAACAGAAATTCTGTTGTTTTGTCACCTTACAGAGAGATTATTTTACTGGATGTAGAGCACATACCATAAATGCACATACTATGAACAAGGTTGATATTGTTGGATATTCTACCATATGGCCCACAGATGAAAAGGCAGTCCTCAATGCCTTGGCTAAGTACCTTTGTCAACTTTGGCAGCCTGGACTATATGGAGAAAAAGATGTAGTTGAAGGACTCCCATTTCAATCAGATGTTCCACTGATAACTCTCCAAGAGTTTCAGTCCAGATTTATAACTTCAGGAATAATCAATCAATTTGGACAATACTCCTTTTATACTCCAAGAGACCAGCCCAGTACGTCCACACAGGTTCCAAGCAGAAATTCTAAAGAAGATCTAAATTCTGAAGATCCAGGTGGAAGAGTGTATGCTTTACCACCAAGCCCAAATAGAATTGATGCAGGAATACCCGATGATGCTGAAGGCTCAAACTCAGACCCATATGACCCATATCTGCAAGATGCCCAAGATCCAAATGAAGAGAACACTGAAGACCCGTTTCTCTACCTTCAAGACCCGGATACAGATTTCAGAGCTGTCAATCTAGCTTCTGACTCATCCTTCTCAGACGGTGATGAGACCCTACCAGAAGACTATTTCAAACCGTCTCTTTATTAGAACACTGTTGTTCCCACTATGTATAATTATGAGTGTGCTAGAATAAAGTGACCTCAGTCACATGCTTAGAAAACGCCAAAAAAGATAAGGCTTATCCTTATCCTCCAGTTGGCATTGTATGATAGGTTTGTTTAGATTTCACTTCTATCTAGAGGCCTCTATATAAGGAGGTGCTCACCTCAGTTGTAATCAGATTTCAAGGAACATTGTAATATATCCACTTTTCCTATCTCTCAAAATGTTCTGAATTCTCTTTCTCTCTCTGAAAACTTAGCTAGTGTTATTTCCTTCTTCCTCAATCCAGTGCCATAAAAGTATACTCTGAGCTTGCCTCTTTAAGAGGATCCTGCTCATCAGAAAATGGCATGGATCAGATCCACGGAAATTTCTCATAGTGGAAAAGGGACTCAATGTTATAATGCTAAGTTTTGCTCGGACCCTTTAATCTCGCTCGTTATAATGATTGCCAAGAGTGATTAGGATAAGCAAACTATGCATTGTCTCGTTGTCATCCTGAAATACTGGAGATCCACCCAATTTAAATAGTAAATTTCCACAGAAGTCATTCTTGCTTTAATTATATATCCTAAAGAAACTGTACAGGTTTCAAGTCCCTTTGTTGAATTTAAGGAGTATCCAACCATGGCTTTAGGCTTTTGTTTGGTCAATACTACAAGTTGATTGATTATGTCTGGTTTAACTTTTGCAACCCCAAAAACAAAAAGATGGTTTTTGGTTACGTTGAAGTTGTAAGAGACAAAATTTTTGCCTCAATTATTATTTGGACTTTACAAAAGTTATGCTACAAGTTGGGGTCATAGAAGAATGTATTTTGTTTAGAATTAAGAATTATGTTGTCCATTTGTCCCTTGCTAATTGTTAAAAGAAAGTAAACACAAAAGTAAAACAAGATATCTGCTTTAGTTGACCGGTTTATTGTGTTTAATTACTTGAGGAAAAAAGTATATAAACACGAATTTTTCACTTTAATCATTTTAGAATCGTTTCAAAATTCAAATAATATATACTTTTGTTTTTCTCAGTAAAAAAAAATTTAAAATTTATTCTCATTTTTTTTATTAAAAAATTTGAGACGAAAAATATAATAATAAAAAATATAATTATAAAAAATTAACAAGAATAATGAAAGAAAAACTGAAAAAATAAGTTGTGTTCTTTATTAGTATCTTCGTGTCCTTTCTGCTACATAAAATACAATAATTCAGTGTCGTTAGACACATTATTTCTGTTCGTATCTTCTCTGACAAATACGATTTTGTGTTTTTGTGTCCAAAAGCATCTTTGGAGACTAATTTTTCGTGTGTACAATATTTTTGTTTATAAATAAGTAACATTTCCAAACCGAAAAAAGGAAACTAAGACCTCCAAAGAAACAAAACATGATTAATCTCATTCATAATTATGGAGTAATAAGCAATGCTAATGAATCTGGACCCGCACATTGACATCAAGTTCTTGTATTAACGAATAACGATGCAGTGAGGTGAGACTTGAAAAACAGAAGCTGAATCAGATCGGACTCAGACTAAGACTTGAACGCGGTTGCATTATATTCCACCTATTACGGTGCACCCGCACCACACGATTCTTCTCCACCACCATTCCGCCACGCTGCAACGGTGAGTAACCGCCGTAGCTGTAAAGAAATCGATCCGAATGAGGGATCAGAATCTTGAGCTGCAGGAATCGGGTTGGGAGGAGCTTCGAAAGGAAGCTCGCAAGATCGAAGGCGATCTCGACGTCAAGCTCTCTTCCTACGCCAAACTCGGCACAAGGTTCACCCAAGGACAATCACCAGGTTCTCTTCTTGGAATTTTTTGTTAAATTAAACGCGCGATAATCATAATTAAATTCGGTTTCTCTGTTTTTTTCTTTTTAGTGATTATTTTAGAAGTGCTAGATTTAAATCAGGTATGGTGCCGTACTAGCTCCTAGCAAATTAGGTTTTGTGTTAGAAATGTTAGCATCAACATGGACTATGTGGAATTGGGGATTGTGAATATAATGTAGGGGATGTGATGATTTTGGATGTAAGAAATTCTCTTCTTACTATGTTTGGTTGTTAATTTCAAGTAGCTTTGATATTAATAGGTTTTACACCACGACAATACGATTAGCATGTTATATAGAATTGAATGTTAGATGTGAAAAGGGCAACATGAAAATAGGTTAGAGTGTTTAGAGAAGGAGGATGTTAAGTTGGATGAGTGAATGCACTAGATAAAATGTGGCTAGAAGCAAAATGCATTAGGGGGATAAGTCCGGATAGTACCTATTCCAGAAAAGATTGCAGAATCTTGTGTTAATGGTTTGGACATACGCAGGAAAGGCCTGTAAAAGTTTCAGTGAAGAGAGTAGATCAGATATGGAGGGTAGTTCAGATGTTTAGAGGTAGAAGTAGATCTAGAACAATCATAAGTATAACTATTAGAAGAGATTGGATTTCAATGGTTTGAATGTAAACATGATTTATTGAGTGGAAATGCTGATGTTGTATGGTCCATGGAGTCAACTGTGCTAGGATGATAATGGTGGGCGATTACATATTTTTGTTTTCTTTTAGTATGGTAATGATGGGCAGAGATACTCTATGAGGGAATTTCGGATGATCTAACCATATTTATATCCTTTGATCCTCATATGCTCACCATTGAGCATGTCATGCTCAAAGTTCCAGAAACTAATAAATAACATAAATCAACGGCGAGGTGAAGGTCTTACATGACCACATATGCAATTTGCATATCAAAGGATCTCCCCCAGTTTATTATGATGTCTACTTCTAAGCTTTTTGCCACATTCATTTATCACCACAAGTTGTTTATCAGATAATGTTATTGGTAGAAAACCTTTTATAATGTACAAATGCTTGATGGTTTAGATTTTTAGGATATTTGTTTTTTGACAGAGAATCTGTCCGAGTCTCTGCAAGTTTAGATCTTTCTGCCCCTATTTTGTCTAAGTAAATAATCTCAGAACAAGGTTTTGTGGAATTCTAGATACATATGTTTCAAACCCAGAGGACTCTTGCATGAATGGACAAATTAGATTAGACATGTGAAACAATTAATGTGTCTTCGTCTGACAGCTTAAATTTTCAAGAGAGTTGTGATAAGTGACAGATACAAAGCTAGTTTTGAAGCTGGATGGATGGGACTATGGGAGAAATTAGTTGCATTTCCAAATTAATAATCTGTCGGTTCCTTACATTTATCGTGATATACATTTTCTTATTAGGTTATGTGGATGGAAGCTCACCATCTCTTGGGTCCAGTAGGTCCTGGAAGTCCATGGAAATGGAAATCCAATCCTTGCTTGAGAAACTGTTGGACATAAATGATTCAATGAGCAGATGTGCTGCATCTGCTGGGCCAGCTACTTCTGTAACTCAAAAGTTGGCTAGGCACAGAGATATTCTTCATGAGTTTACACAGGTATATTTACAGTGCCTTTATGTTTATGTATAATGTAGTTGTGAGCAGCTTGAAAACTGAAAATAATGAATCTGTGGCGGTGCAAATTGTTGAAGTAGATATATTTTGTTGTGCATGACGCATTATGAATTTGTATATTCTTTGTTAAGTAGATGGATAAGCTTGGAATTGGGTTTGGCATGACTGAATTTATAGATTCTGATTTATGAGAATTTATTCATTTGTGTATCTTCTTACTTAGAATTCCTGGGTTGGACATAATGTCAGATGTGAGTGTTATCTCTACTTTAGTGACATCTTTTTTCCATTCTTGATCCAAAATGATATCTTCCTTTGATTTTGGTCATCTTATGCCAAAAGATAAACAAGTGTGTGTATATATATATGGAAAAGTATAGGGTATCAACATATTATCTGCCAACTTATTGCCAACAATAATTAATTATTATATTTTAAACACATATATAAAGAGACACATCCAGAAAATATATCTATAAAGACACTTCTATTAAACACAGCCATAAAAAAGACACTTTTATTAGACACATCCACAAAGACACTTCCATTAAACACAGTTATAAATAAGAGTTGGCAGAAGTTGGCAGAAATGTTGTTGGTAACGTAGCAGGATTGAATATATATATATATATATATATATATATATATATATATATATATATATATATATAATTTCCTCTTCATTGGTTCAGGGCTGTGACTGAATGGAGCTTTCATTGATTGAATGTTATCTCTGAATGAAAAATGGAAAATTTTAAAACAGAGAGAACCTTTGAAGTCTTTTGTCATCTCCGATTGAGGTTGCAAATGAATAGATTGAATTTGATCTGTCTCTTTACCATGGTCGGACTATCATAAGGAAGCATTATAATGTGCCTAGAATGTGATTATTTTGTCATCTCAATAGTGGCATTCATTACAATCTACAAATTCTGAGGATTAAGGATCTAATAGTAAAATACATGTCCCTCTTACCTGTGCTCTTATGATTTTTCTTTCATTTCATTTTTTGAAATCTGTC
>NC_029786.2:98982644-98986092 GCF_000816755.2 Arachis ipaensis | reverse complement strand
TTACATTTCTTACATTCCTTGGGCTTGGCCTCAGCCTCAGCCTGTCCCCTTCTATATCCAAAAAAGGAAAAAAAAGAACACTGACAAACAAAGATTTTGTTATTCCATTCCATGCTAACAAAACCAGCTAATATGGACTGGAAATGCATAATGTTTTGGCCCAATGTCAAAGTTCAAGTTAAGACATCTTTCATCCTTTAGAACTTTATGAGCTTTAGAAGATGCCCTATATAAAAAACTGAATATCTCTGCAAAAAATGTTGAGCATTACCCTACAGGAATCTGAGCTTAAGTTTTTCTTACAGTGGTCCTATAATTGTGTAGGCATTACACTCTTAACTGTATTTACATATATGCAGTCCTACCATTGTACCATGAAATTTTTCTTGCATCTCTAACAGGTATATTTTTCTTGGTACTCTGTGTCTAAGCCTACCAACTGTTATGCCAATTTTTTTACTTTTGTATCTGCTTCACAAACCAGCAAGCTTTTGTCATTTAGAACATTACTGTCATAAATTGTACATTGATACAGTACGCTTAAAGTTATTATAACTTTCATAAGCTGACTTCAAACAACCTCGCCGATTGGTATTCTCCTCAGGAATTCAGACGTATCAAGGGGAACATAAACTCAATGAGGGAACATGCTGAACTTTTGAGTTCTGTCAGGGACGATATTACTGATATTAAGGTGAATCATGAGCATGATTTGAGTTAAATTACATAGATGTTTTTCTAGTTGTTGTACTAGACTTACCCTCTTGTGGCAGACATCGGGTAGTATGTCACCAAGGAATCAATTATTACGGGAGAGAGCTGCCATCCATGGAAGTATATCTCATGTAAGTCAAAGTTCTATGAAGTAAAGTTGCATTTATTCTACTTAAATTATCTCTGAGTGTGAACATTTCTTTATGGGCAAGTGGTCACCACTTAATAAGCATTGGTGTGTTAAAAGTCTCACTGGTGGGGGACAAACCATGCTCATTCTCCACGGCTAGTTCAGGGACCGCTAGCTGAAGCCTTTTAGCCTAGATTTGTTATATAGTGTCTTAACTTTTGTACAGTTTTGTGGGCCTTATAAATCATATTTATGTTGAAACGAAAGTCAGAGGCTTCTTTATGCAAACGATTTATATGGTCCTGGTATTGAGATCTTAAGTATCCCGGCAGTACTGAAAGTATTGTCCTTTTTTTTCTTTTGAATATCACTTTGCTCGCATATCTCAATTTTTCATTAAGTTAATCTGTGCACACTTGTTGGTTTGAGTGCCCTGGCATTGATGTTTAGTTTGATATACTTAATTCTTAACGGCATATTGTCTGTTTTATAATTTTATATTTTCAAAATTTTCAGTACAGGTTTATTCATTTTTGCAGAATATCTTCCAATTAGATATACCATTTCCCTAGAAAAAATAGTCTTAAATAATCTATTTATTTTGTTAATGGCTATGTTCACTATTGGCTCTTTATAGCTTACATGAACTCACATTAATAGGTCATATAGAAAAACAATTTAGACTGTGTTTGTTTACAGAGACACAAAATCGTGTTTGGCAGATGAGACATGGACAGAAACATTGTATCCAGAGACACCGAGTTAGTGTATTTTGTGTCCATTCTAATAGAAATGACATAGAGACACTAATAAGAAACAACTTTTTTTATTTTTTTCTTTCATTATTTTTGTTAATTTTTCATAATTATATTTTTCTTCCCAAATTTTTTGAATGAAAAAAATGAAAATAAATTGGACTTTCATAATTTGTTTTAGTTTATTACCAAACAAAATACATTAACATTAATTTTTGTATCTCTGTCATTTGTATCTTGTTCTTAATGTCTTGTTTTGTCCTATTTTCAGAATTAAACGCAGCCTTAAGGTCTTATATTACATGACTATATTATCCTTTGTTAAAGTTTTCTTGATTCACTGTTGATGCTTTTTATCAGATAGATGATGTGATTAGTCAAGCCCAAGCAACAAGAGCTGTCTTAGGTTCTCAAAGAGCATTGTTCGGTGATGTTCAAGGAAAAGTGAAACTTCTCGGTGACAAGTTCCCCGTTATTCGTACCCTACTTGGTATAGCATAAAGAAAAAACTTTTCTAATTAGCCACTGATTTTCGGATTCACCTTATTTTGCTCACCTCCCGTGTGTGTTGCTCTTGCAGTTTCAATTAGAAGGAAGCGCTCAAGGGATACCCTTATTCTGTCGGCAGTAATTGCAGCTTGTACGTTGTTCATCATCATCTACTGGCTTTCAAAGTAATAAGACACAAAACACTATAATCATGGTCCATGAGTCCATCTATATATTGATTGTCCCTAATCGTTGAAGGAGTGGGGATACTAAGCTTTATTTCATTCTCTAGGAGCCTCGTTTTTTGTATGTTAGTTGTTAACTATTGAAAATATGTTATGAATCTTGGACGAGTTTTGATATAAATCAATATCAGATAGTAAAATTTCATTGATCTCCAACGTTTTGTCAAGTAGATTATGGTATTTCACGGTGATTGTTAATATTCCTATAGTTGATTCCAAAAACTCAATATTTAATTATCATCTAGCGGTTCTCATATATCGTTTTTAATTTTACATGAAGATACTTTGTGTGAGATCTTTCACTTAAAGAACTATTAACAACGTGCTGATATCATATGGTATAGATATTATGTTGGAGCCTCGGTGACACTATGGAAAAACTTATAAGGTTTAGGGAAAAAAAAAATCAAATATTTGAGAAAGACTTAATTTAACACCCTCTTTAGGGCAACACGTGCACGTAGCGCATTGTCTATTGAATTTTACATCACCAAAATGAGATGATGTCATTTAACTTGCTCTTACTTAGTAATTGTCGTGCATTAATTGTCGAGCAATTGTTTTCTTTTCTTTTCTTTTCAAATCTATTTTAAAGGGTGAATTTTGAGCAAGAACCAAATTTCAATTTGATGATTGGGAATTGCAAAGCCGCATTTGATTTAGGGAAAACAATATGAATTTGACATATTTTATAAGTTTCAAAAGCTCACTTTTTATATATTTTAAAATTTTTACATAAACATATGTTTGAGAAATTAGGAATTTTGGATTTGAACTTTTTTTGGTGTGTATTAAACTTGTCATAGGGCCATGTCCAAAGACAAGTTGAGTTATGAATCTGCAATTCATTGTCCCCACCAAAGTCTAAAGGCAATAACTCGGTGTAAAAAAAGCTAACTTTGAACACCGAGTGGAGAAAAGTTGACATAAATGTTGATATCTTATTGCGTCGCATTTGAAATCAAGAAAATGTTTTTGCTCTGAATATTAGAATTCAATGTGTCTTATCTAGACGATGTGTCACTTTAACATTAAACCATTAAATACATGCGTTCCTAGTAATAATAATAACAATAATAATACTAAAACTAAGGTACATTGATCAATAATTTTCC
>NC_029786.2:98978911-98982618 GCF_000816755.2 Arachis ipaensis | reverse complement strand
GGTTGGTGGTTGGTTCCGTACAGTACAAGTTATCTCCATGACAATTTGTGGTGGTGATAAGCACTTGTTGGATGTTATAGTAGTGACCACCAGGATCTTCTGAAATTTAGAAAAGAAAAAAATAAAAATGTGGTGTTACGTACGAGTTACCCGTGATGAATTGAAGTGCTACTTGCTTCTTGTCTCTAGCTATATGTATATTATGTATGTCCACCCACAAGAACATGCAATTAGTGGTGGCAGTGTGTGTTTTTCTTTCCTTGCTAAATGCTAATGTGTGTGGTCCCTTATTATATGTCTTGATGCTGTTGTGGTCCTTTTTAATATATATCTATCAATCATTCAAAACTAACATTCGGTCGAATCCAGCTTAGTTCTTTTTATTAGATTATATATGCATATGTAGATCTCTAATTCCTCTTGTTTCCTTAAAAATTCGAAACAACAATAATAATATTTTATTTTTGATAACTAGTACACAATTGTTACCGTGTCTGCTTCCTATCTATCTTAACTTGTCCATGAAATTGTTAACTAAAAAAAAAAAAAGAAAGAAAGATCAATATTTAGATTTATATTAAAATTTATAATTTATAATTTTAAAATATAAAATTTAGGATGTTTTATTTTATATTTTTTCCTTTTTTTTTATCTTTAATAACAAGTTAATTTTCAAAAAAACATTGTACTCTTTATTTTTTTTCGAAATCCATTAGCATTTATTAATAATGTTAAACACTTATAAATCTATATGTTAATCTTCCTTAAAGGGTATTTTTGGAAAATATCATCACCTAACTAAATGGAGAAGAGTAACGATAAAATTGACTAAAATTTAAAGGAGATTAATAGTGTGTTGTCCTACATGATGATAGAGATGAAGTCCTATGCCTTATTATTGGAAGTTAGTATATATATCTTCATGATGGAAGTAAGAACGAAGGCATCAAAAATGGAAGTTTGAAATTTATGAAGATGCTGGCTTGATACTATATATGGAGAGTCACAACACGTGCTTATGCAGTTTACATTGGAGGACCGGAGGGTGGGGAGGATCATATTTTATCTTGTATGTCCGCTACAACTCAGAAATATACTTCCATTTTTTAAATAAAGTTAGGTTTTTATATACTCGTTTCTAGCTATTATAACTAAAGAGGAATATGGGTCAACACTCTTAGTGATAAAAAGTGAAAAGTTGGCTAACGTTTATTCAAATATAAGATAAAAAAAATTATTGGTCATTTAACATATATAATTCAAAATTCTAATAATACTCTTTTTTTAATTTTACATTTAAATTAATATCTGTATTGGTAGTAGCTAGGTGGGGTGATGAGATTTGACAGAGACGAACTCCAGGGTATGGTCTAGGTGGTTTCCAACTTGAAAATGGAAGAATAATATTTGCAAAGACATTATGAGACTTAAGTTAAATGAGTTAGAGAAATGCAAAAATTAAGATTTAATATGTCATATCTAGAGAAAATAATGTGCTCTTCGTTATATGATAGAGTAAACGGTTAAATTAGTGGTGAAAAGTCGTTTGTTTTTTAAATTGGTTCTCGAAAAAATTTTTTAATTAAATTTATTTTTTAAAAATTTTAAATTAGTCATATTAGTCTTTTCGTCATTTTGTTTATTGACGGAGTTAAAATTTATTAACGTGACACATTAAATGACACTTCAACACAT
The DNA here is from genome assembly GCF_000816755.2 of Arachis ipaensis. Classification (NCBI taxonomy): domain Eukaryota; kingdom Viridiplantae; phylum Streptophyta; class Magnoliopsida; order Fabales; family Fabaceae; genus Arachis; species Arachis ipaensis. The sequence goes on along the minus strand of NC_029786.2, from coordinate 98,980,923 downwards.
ACACATCTAGAGTTTAATTGACTATTAATATAATAAGTTTATGAAATTAGATGAAAGTAAAATGTAATTATGGAAAGAATTTGAAGGATTGGAATCTCTTAATTTAGAGTTGATTTTATCTAATTTTATAAACTAATCATGTTAATAGTCAATTAAAATTTTTAGATGTGTATTGGGGTGTCACTTAACGTGTCACATTAGCAAATTTTGACGTCATCAACAAATAAAATGACGAAAAGACTAACATAACTAATTTAAAAATTTTAAAAGATGAATTTGACTAAAAAAATCTTTCAAAGACCAATCTAAAAAATAAATAATTTTTTATGGACTAATTTAACCATTTACTCTTATATTATTGATATGAATGACAGCAAAATGGAAATGGATTATCTTCACTCGTGTTCCCTCAGGCCTAGCACTCGGACAAAGTAGAGAAAATCAAGATTTTACGTAAAATCAAAAAAGTAAATTAAGAACGTAAAACGTAAAATTTTAACAAGATTTAAATTATAAAATGACTTAGTACAAATTTCATAAAATTGATAGACTTATTTAAAATCGTAATATTAAAAATTTTAAGAATTAATTCGAGATTCTAAGTATTGTACTCGTGGGTCGAGCAATTAGTAATTGGGCCAATGAGAGATTCGGACCGAGTGGTTCGAGCCGTTACATAATAATTTGAGCCAATTTTTTTACGGTAAATATATTAACCTTCTAACATTCTTCTAATTGTATACATAAGACTACTCTTCACAATATACTTTTTTGGAACTTTTTTTGGAACTTGAAGCGTGAACTATGTATATATTTTTCTCTTACTTTTTGTTTGTCTCTTATATACTTATTAAATTCAATATCTCTTTCTTTAGAAGAATAAAAGCAATAAAAATCAGACTCTAAAATTTTGTATTATAAAAATTCTTATCCTATATCATATATATATATTCATCCTAAAAATTTAAATTATTAAGTAAAAGTACATAAATAATTATATTATCAAACAATTTCTACAAGATATATTGGAAATCTTTACTTAATTTAATACTCTAACAATATATATAGGCTGTATTTAGATCTAAAAAAGGTTTTCATCTCTCCCTCTTTGTTTCAACCACAAGGGTAAATTTTCATTGCAAGATGGTGCAATAGCAGCCACAAAGCATAATAAGGAAGATTCAAAGAGGACACAATATATATATCTAACATATAGTATAGCTGTAAATCATATTATATATAGGTGGTAGGGTTTTAATTTTAGGTGGATTAAAATTTTGTATGGTAATGGAAATTGCAAAGGGAGGGAGGGTAGCTTAGGTCCAAATACGCATGATGTAGTGAGGCTGTACAAAGCACCAGGGGTACATAAATGTCAAAACAGTGATGGCTCCATCATAAATGCATCTTTATTGGATTTCTACCCTCATTGTGTTATGTTATGCAATTGCATTGCTATATGGAAAAACAGAAACTCTGCCACTCTGTATCATTAGACAACTATCTATCTATCTATTGTGCTAGATACTGCCCAGATTTGTACCTAATCATAATGAATTATCTAATCATCAAGTTTCAAAATATGACATTCATCTTTTTGGTTTATCACCCAATATAATACTCTATGTGGAATATAATAACTAATCTCTCCTTAATCTATATGCATCTTAATGAATGAAATATTTCTATTTTCATTTTTAATATTTTATATTTTTAAATTTATAAAAAAATAAAGGGTTATGCTACGTGTACACCAAAATCAGCCACTAAAGTCAGCTACCAGTATAAAATACATGTTGAAATACAAATACACATTGAAAATAAATTAAACCACACATGTATTTATACACAAATACATCGGTAGCTGATTTTAGTGACTATTTTTAGTGTACAAATAGTATTTCTCAAAAATAAAAGACAAAAACAAGAAACATATTTTTTTTGTATTTACTGTTTTTTTTTTCAAGATTTTATGAAATTTAAAAATAAAAATACAGATCAAACATACTCTT
>NC_029786.2:98977596-98978883 GCF_000816755.2 Arachis ipaensis | reverse complement strand
GCATTGAAATATTCTGACTCCTTCAAAGTGTCTATTGATACATAGCCAGTCTCAATTGTAAGTTGTAAGTTTGGTTTTTGTTTGGGGCAACTTTGTCACTTGCAAGTACTACTAATAATACTGAATGTCCCATATATATTATTTGCAAATTCCCGACAGTTATTTGGTATATATATAGATCATCAATAACTTCTTTTCCCCAAAAGGTATCTCCTTGCCTAACCTATCTTACTCTTAAAGTTAACTAATAAATTACAATATAAAAACTTTTTTTTTAAGTCAATAATATATATAATGTTTAAATAATTTTTAAATTTATTCATTTATGTAAGATTTATGATAATTTACTCATTTCATTCTTATAAGGAAAAGTATAGGGTACCAACATATTATCTGCCAATTTCTGCCAACTCTTATTTATAATTGTGTTTTATGAAAGTATGTTCGTGGATGTGTCTAATAATTAATATATTTTAAATACATATATAAAGAGACACATCCAGAAAATATATCTATAAAGACACTTCTATTAAACATAGACATTTTTATTAGACACATTCACCAACATACTTCCATAAAACACAATTATAAATAAGAGTTGGCAGAAGTTGGCAGATATGCTGTTGGTAACGTAGCAAAACCGTTCTTATAAATAATGGGAGTCACTTAGATAAAGATGTCAAAAGTATCTTTTTTTTTTAAATATTTTTTAGAAATTAAAATTTAACACATATAATCAATTAAACTGTGCTATTTTTATTGAAATTAGAACGAACAAATCAGTTTAGCCAAAAAATTAATAAATTAAATTTTGAATCGGTATAAATTAATATTTTTTTATTAAAAATGACTACAATATCTCTATTATAAAAAATAACTAAAATACCCTTATATATATATATATTAATTTTGAAAATTCTAAATCCTAATCTTAGACTCTCATTATCTAATATAGAAAACTTTACTAAAAAAATTTCAATACTTTCATAATACATTAAATTTATTGAGAAAAGAATTGAAAATTTTCTATTCAATCAAATCTATAAGCATGAGCCTAACCTGTAGCTTACTAAAGGCTATTTAATAATTATTAAGTTTGGCTGCTTGTGTAGTCTGATCTAACTTAAACTGAAACATGTTAAAAATTCTAATAAATTTGATAATAAATAAATAAGCAAATAAATAAAATAGATTACTCCTTGTCTTATTAGGATGAAGAATAAAAATAATTCTCAAAAAATTAAAAATATATCAATTTCAATAATATTTAAAATAAAAAAAATGTAA
>NC_029786.2:98975640-98976648 GCF_000816755.2 Arachis ipaensis | reverse complement strand
GATCCTCTTAATTTTTTATATGATATCAGAACTAAATTAAAAATTTATTATTAGACCACACTCATACCACACAAAAAAATTCAAGTTGTCCTCAAGTTTTATCTTTCAAATCCTGTCCAGCCTTGAACGTGAGAGGTATATCAAGTTTTATATTATCTAAAATTAAAAGTTTAATAAGCTTTATAAGTACGAGACATTCTTTATTTTTTAAGTTAGTTTTTAAAGTTTAACCCACTTAATTTTTCATAAAATATTAAAAGATTATAATTAAAGAAATAATTAGCTTAGTGAATATACATGTTTAAATATTATAAAAGACATAAGTTAACTTTTACCATTACACTTTTATTTTAATATAATAAAACTCTTTCTATATGTAATTATGGGTCAGTTTTTCTTGCCTAATAGATAACTTAACAAGTGCCCTCTTAATGCAAGCCTGATTGAAATATAACGGCAATTTGAAAAAAATCGTCGCTAAATGTTGTTCTAATTACAACTCTAACTAATAACCGCCGCTATATGTGCTACAGATTGCTGTTTTGCGGTAATTTTATAAAATTGTCGTAAAATTTTCACCGCTATTTGCCATAATTGTTGTAGTGTCTTGCTAAAGTTTTTGTTTTTTTTAATCCTTTGAATGAAACAACTGCATGCACCAACACTACTACTAATAATAAAAGAAATTGTTATTACAAGACCTGAAATAACAGCTCTTTGCAACATAAACAGATCCTAAGCTGTACCTATTTGTGTGACACTGAAAGTAACATTTACAAATAAATACACATATTTCACTGTTTAGGGCTAAGAAGCCTAAATTGACAAGTGTCATGCAAAGTATTACAACTTCTAAACAAACCCTATAGCTGGAAGTGACAGACATCTTTTTCAGCAAAGTTAGGGTTACTACTTTGCAAGAAGAGCCTACAATATTAGCAGAAAGCCAAAGCATAATAACTAAAATGGAAAAAAAAATTATAATTAAATCAAAATTAAAATATACAG
>NC_029786.2:98969647-98974122 GCF_000816755.2 Arachis ipaensis | reverse complement strand
CAGTGCATATTTTTTATTTTTTTATTTTTAATTTTTTTTTCTTGCAAAGGACAAATGAAAGCCAACGAAATTTAAAGATCTCTGAATTTACTGCTATCACTGACAGGTATTTACATGTATGTGTGTATGAGAAAGTGATGTCTGAGGAGTCAAATCAATGATCCATTCCCCGGAATATGTGTGTATGACATCTCCTTAACTAATTAGAAAAATTTCATTCCTAAAAAGTGAAAGTTACATGTAACATGTTCATTATTCATATTTATTAATTTATTAGCTAATCATAGAAATGGTGCATTATTTCATTTAATTAAAAGACTGAATATATATACTCACGCCAAAAAGAGATAAAAAGAAATAGATACATTATTTAGTTTTTCTTTCTATCGGTCTAGGTATACAAGAATAAGCTCACCATCATTTTAAAGTTTATAACTTATAGAAAAGATTTTAAATATATCAAAAATACTAATATTTCAGTAATTTCAATCATTAATTTTAATTATATATATTCTATAATTTAGATCAATAATTAAAATTATTAAAAATATTAATATTTTAGTATACTTAAATTTTTTTTAATTTATATATATTGTCCAAAATTTGGACCTAGCAAAATGCATGGCAATATAAGTTGTTTTGTAAGCTTTTTATTTAAAAATCAATTCTTAAAAATGTGATTATGTTATAATCAAACGCTATTCCAATTCATAACTCTACTCTATATATCCAAAGACCAAAAAAGATCTACAAATTAGGCAAACTCCTAGAATTATTAGAGAAAGAAGAACCGAGACATTCACACAAGAGGTGTAGGTATTTCATATTTGAGTAGGATAGGAAGAATGTTGACTTTAAAAGTTGGCCGAATCTTTTATTCAAAAAGGAAATTAAATACTTAAGCAACTACTAATTAATTATCTAATTAATCATTATCCTTATAGTTTAATTTCTTCATGTTTAGTCAAAGGTTCATTGTTGTGGTGAAAACTAATTTTTTTAACAGTAATACTAGAAGGCCAGCATATTTTATTATTTATAATTATTAATTAGTTATCATTAATATTTTTATTGATGTAAGATTATATTTAATAGTGTAAAATTACACATTTTTTTATTGGTTAAATACTGGCTAAATTTTAATAAAAGTGTTGTCTCTTAGACTTTTTTTTAATTTAATAAAAAAAATACGTGAAAAATTATATCTCTAATGTGTCTCTTAACGTAAGAATATTTTTTGAATTTATATAATTTTAATAAGAGGAGTGTTAGGGGGCAGCAACTTTTGTGATTTGTAGCCATCAAATAGTCATCAATGATGATTTGATTGGTGTGAGAGTTCATCTAATGGCTCATTTTTCTTTGTTGGTTACATGCTGGCCAGAATTTGAAAAAGTTGCTGGCCCTATACTTTTCCTTTTTAATTATTGTACAATTCTTTTTTTACATTTTGTTTGTCTTATACTAAAATTTTTTATTTTAAGAATAATTGAATAATAAATTTTTAGAAACAAAATAAGTAAATACCTTATTTTATTACTATTACAATTTAGGAATACTGCTACATCACTCTTCCAAACTCAATAAAGAAAAATAGGAACATGCTGACTTAAATCAAAACTAGGGTAACAATAAGATTTAAAACTAACATTCATAAAAAAATTAAAAAAAATGAAATCCCTCGTAAACTAACTTGAGATTAAAAATCACAAAAAAAACTACTGTAGACCATGAATATTTATATTTATTGCCAAAGATTCAAATTCTTACTAAATTTTCATGATCTCTCAACTTTTTTTATGTTATCTAGATTATTTTTTTTATTAATTTAATGTTGAATATAATTAATATTGTCCAAAATTTGGACCTAGCAAAATGCATGGCAATATAAGTTGTTTTGTAAGCTTTTTATTTAAAAATCAATTCTTAAAAATGTGATTATGTTATAATCAAACGCTATTCCAATTCATAACTCTACTCTATATATCCAAAGACCAAAAAAGATCTACAAATTAGGCAAACTCCTAGAATTATTAGAGAAAGAAGAACCGAGACATTCACACAAGAGGTGTAGGTATTTCATATTTGAGTAGGATAGGAAGAATGTTGACTTTAAAAGTTGGCCGAATCTTTTATTCAAAAAGGAAATTAAATACTTAAGCAACTACTAATTAATTATCTAATTAATCATTATCCTTATAGTTTAATTTCTTCATGTTTAGTCAAAGGTTCATTGTTGTGGTGAAAACTAATTTTTTTAACAGTAATACTAGAAGGCCAGCATATTTTATTATTTATAATTATTAATTAGTTATCATTAATATTTTTATTGATGTAAGATTATATTTAATAGTGTAAAATTACACATTTTTTTATTGGTTAAATACTGGCTAAATTTTAATAAAAGTGTTGTCTCTTAGACTTTTTTTTAATTTAATAAAAAAAATACGTGAAAAATTATATCTCTAATGTGTCTCTTAACGTAAGAATATTTTTTGAATTTATATAATTTTAATAAGAGGAGTGTTAGGGGGCAGCAACTTTTGTGATTTGTAGCCATCAAATAGTCATCAATGATGATTTGATTGGTGTGAGAGTTCATCTAATGGCTCATTTTTCTTTGTTGGTTACATGCTGGCCAGAATTTGAAAAAGTTGCTGGCCCTATACTTTTCCTTTTTAATTATTGTACAAGTCTTCTTTTACATTTTGTTTGTCTTATACTAAAATTTTTTATTTTAAGAATAATTGAATAATAAATTTTTAGAAACAAAATAAGTAAATACCTTATTTTATTACTATTACAATTTAGGAATACTGCTACATCACTCTTCCAAACTCAATAAAGAAAAATAGGAACATGCTGACTTAAATCAAAACTAGGGTAACAATAAGATTTAAAACTAACATTCATAAAAAAATTAAAAAAAATGAAATCCCTCGTAAACTAACTTGAGATTAAAAATCACAAAAAAAACTACTGTAGACCATGAATATTTATATTTATTGCCAAAGATTCAAATTCTTACTAAATTTTCATGATCTCTCAACTTTTTTTATGTTATCTAGATTATTTTTTTTATTAATTTAATGTTGACTATAATTAATTATAATAAGAGTACATAAGTTTAACTATAATTTTTTTTAATTTTCTGTTTTCTTTGATGAATTTTTTCCCTTCTTTAGCGACAGTAACCAGTATCATCAAAGAGGCCATTAAGTAGTGAGGAAGTGTTAGATATTTATGTTATTAATTTGTTCGAAAGTATTCTTTCATATGGTGACAGAGCAAAAGTTCACAACTTGAATAGCAGATAATGGTGGCTTCTGTTCTGACTTCTAAAAAGTTAAAGTATTAAGAGGAAATATAGGCAATATTAGATGCTTATTCGATATAAGTTATCAACTCCTATGCGAAGTCTTCCTGTTCACTGGATCGGAGGAATGCATAGCCATAAGAGCAGCAAACCTAACAAACCATGCATTCCGGGTTTGAGTTGAGTTGTTTATACATGTTCCGTCATTCAACTAAGCTTAGGAGTTTATTCTTCAATGATATCAAGTACCAACCATATTCTACTAATGTGTTATCACTTTCAAGTAATAAGCAGTGACTAAAAACTATTAACGAGAAAAAGCTCAAAAAAGCGCAGAAACACAAGATATAACAGAAATATATCTTCTCAGGGTCACTACTGTTAATTAATGTTGAAAAACTATAGTAAAAGTAAGGGGATGAATCCATCAACGAAAAATTTAAATTTCACAACAGAGACTGAGTATATAAAATACAAAAATGAACTTGAACTACTTGTCATTTATCCCTATGCCTCCCTTCCCACAAAATAAAGTTTGCCCATCACATCAAGGACGACAACAAATGCAATGAAGCCAATGCTCATTACAAGAACCACATTTGGAGAGATTTTGAGCCCCGGGCATCATCAGTGTAGAATTGAAGCATGGTTCCGGCTGCTCCACCGCTGGTTGTTCTCCTTCTCTCCTTCTCCTCAAGCTAGCAGCTGCTGCTGCACTTCCTCTTGGAGGAGCTGTTCCTCCTAAAGCCATTTTTCTGTAACGTACATTCAAATAACAATAATGTTAAAACTAACACCTTAATGCAAATACCATCTTAAAATCAATAGACACAAGTTCAGTTTCTCATAAATTACACAATACCGCCACAAGTTTGAAATCTAGAACCATGGTTCTAAATTGCGGTTGCAACGTGAATACTGTGATTGCAAAAACTTGCATAAGAAACGCAACTGGTGCTTCTGTAATCACAGCAATTCAAAACCCTAATTCTAAAAGTAAAATTTAAGATCTAAAAATTAAGTTTATGCAGAGATCAAGCAATCGATTTTTGAACTAGCAATCGATTTTCAATATGGTATATTATTATTTTATTATAAAAATTTAAAATTTAAAAGATAAGATTTATTTACATATTACTTACTTAATTAAGGTTTTAAC
>NC_029786.2:98969115-98969582 GCF_000816755.2 Arachis ipaensis | reverse complement strand
TGATTTACATGTTTCAAAATTTTTAAATTCATCATATTAAAATTTGATAATCCAATTTAAATAAACATTTAAAATTTTTTAATTTTAATTTAATACAACACTTCTTAAATTGGACCCTTTCAGTTTTTGCATTAAATTAGACGGTCAAAATTTATACTCATAAATTATTTCACACTTAGATATAACACCTTAATAATTCATAATACTCTCAATAAAAACAATTTTCGGTATGCATGCCCTAGTTTTTTCCTTTCCATTATTTGCTTTTAATTTCATTAGTGGAATCCCAGTTCTTAGAATAGAATTCATCATTTACTAATTCAATCTAAAGGGTAGAATATATACTCTTGTCTTATTAAGTAAAAAAAAAAAACATTTATTCATCACGATGAATTATATAAGTGACTAATATGTTAGAACATAGAAGAGTAAAAGTACTACTGTAGCACCTACAAGGTTAGCTAAGT
>NC_029786.2:98963790-98968707 GCF_000816755.2 Arachis ipaensis | reverse complement strand
ACTTTTTTTTATGACTAAAAAGTCTAAAATTCTATTATTCTTACCCCCAAAATATAAAACTTAAGCATAAAGCAAAAAAATAAATTAAAAAAAAAAACATATACAAAATTCATATACTTCAAATCCAAAAATGCTCTTACATAAAAGAGCGTGCTAAATATAAATATTCACGTGCTTTTATTTATCAACTTAGCATTTTGAATTAAGTGGTTTTATGAGCACAATATTTGACAAATAATCCCCATCAAATTAGTTGAAAAAAAAAATCTAAAATAGATAAATACAATGCAACAAAGGAATCAAAATGAACAGTGTCTCTCTCAATAAAAGAGGATCACTGGATCAGGGTACTGTATGTGTGCACGATGCAATATAATTGACTGCAAGAAAGAAAGAAAAGAATGGTAAAAAGAAAGTGTGAATGAAATTAATGGGTGAAGTGAGAGGTGGGTCACAAGCATTGATCAAGTTCTGAAAGGGTTAGAAAACAAGATGGCGTCTAAAGCATAACATCTTCATTGTAGCACTGACCCTCCTTATTAGGGTTTTTCATTCATTTTTATTTTTGAAGGCAAAAAGTGTGTGTGTTACAGACACAGGAGGATTTAACATACTCCCTCCATTTCCCAGTGTTGGTCTTTTAAATTTGTTGTGTATTAATTAGAAATGGCAAATAATTAATTGCCTTAGAATTTTAAAAATAACATAAGCTAAGTAATAAAATAACTAAAATACCTCATAACTACTTTCATATATCCTATAATGAGTGTAACTTAGTAAGGATAAAAATGCCATAAATTTTTTTTTTTTTTTGTATGATGAAGCTTTGAAATGACAATCAATTTAAGATAGGTTAAATTTTTTAAAAGACCCAACATGATGAAACAAATGAAATATTTAAGAAATGTATGTCTTCATAACATTTATTTTAAAAGGTTCCCCCTTTTTTAAAATAAAAGATCTACCCACTTTTGATCCCTTAAAAAACATGATAAGAATATTGGCGGACTATTTTTTAAAAGAAAAAGTAATATTTTTACTAATACAACATATTCCAAAAATATATAGTTCATTATTAGTTAATAGATGAAACTCTTTTAAAAAGTTCCCATTAGAATTCATAAGATCAAGTGTGAAGCCTATAATTAAACCCTAGATTGAAGCAATACTAATAGAAAGAACAAAGATTTGATTTGATGGAGAGAAAATTAGAAGTAATGATGAAATGGAATTGTAGTAAAACGAGGAGATGACAGAGACTGTGAAAGCCTCTTAAGTTTGAAAACAACAGATGAATGAGGCAAAGCTAATCACTCCCATGCACACGTCCCTTTCCCTCTCTCTTCCCCCACCTCTGCCGCCTCTGCATTCTCTCTCTCTCTTTCTCTCTCTATTATACACACACCAACCCATTGGGAATGCCAACATTTCAAATCATTTTTTCTCTTAAAGAAAAAAAAAATTGCTACTGCCAGCTATTAGGGTTGGAAGTGAGTCAAGCCAACTCATGAATCAGCTCGAGTTCGACTCATTAATAGTTCGATAAGTTAAACTCGTGACCTGGTGTGTCAAGCTTATTAATAATTTTAATTATTTAAAATTTTATATTTGTTTTTATATATAATTTTGATGTAAGACATAAATAAAAAATTTATAATTTATTAATAGATAAATAATATATAAAATTAATTTTTTTAAATATTTTTTAAAATATTTAAGTTATAATTTATTGATATAGAATTATACATTATGTTTCTATTATTTGAGCTAACTCGTAAGCCTGAGCCAGTTCGTGAACTTTCGGTAAGCCGAACTTGAGTTTAAGAAATATGCTCAATTGTTAATGAGTCGAAGTGTGAGTCAAGCTCAATTTTTGTGAGTTGAGCTTGAGCTTGTTCCAACTCGACTCAACTTGGTTCACTTCCAGTCCTTCTAACTACTACTACTAAACTTGTTCTATACATACATTGTTACTTAGATTTCTAAGAGTAAATTGTTAAAAATGTATTTAAATTAGCAAATTTTTTACAACCATATTTTTTTAAAATTATTTATGAAAATATATTTTCAAAGTATTTTGTAATATGACAGTAATTTGTATTTGAGAAATCAATTGTGTATTTGATTTGGAATTTTGTGAGAAAATTTGTATAAATATTTTAAAAATTGTATGATGAAACCAAAATTTAATCTATAACTTTTTATTTTTTAAAAATATTTTTGGTTTTTGATAAAAAACACAAAAAGATTCCATTATTTATGAAATCACAAAATTTAAAGGATAAAAAATTCTAAAGTTTTAATTATTCTTGCAAAAAATCTCGTTAAAAGTCTTAGTATCTCTAAAACTCTTTAAGAATATATATCTAATGATTGAATACTTTTATTATGTTTTAAAATAGTTTGAGAATAATTTTGTCATTAAAAGTTCAAAAGATATTTTTATTAACAATTTGATCACTTAAAAATATTTTTTGTGGATTACTCTATTTCAATTAGTCTAAAACTGGTTCATTTTATTTAAAAAATAATTTTTAAATTTAAGTCATATTATAGAGTTTTTAAAAATTTAAATAAAAAATATTATTCTCGTACGTATTATAGACCGATCTAAGCTGAATTGATGTAACACATTATGCTAATAATATATTAATATATTTTTATTTAGACTTTCTTTATAGGTTGTAGTAATTGTATATTAGTACTTTTTACAGAGAGTTGAGCTATAAAAACTAAAAAGGAATACTTGCATTGTAGACTAGAATAGACTACAATGGTGAGAATGTTGTGCCTAATATACTAGATGCAGGAATTGGAAGATTAAATTTGGATGAGTGGCAATAAAGTAAAATTGTTATAGGCGTTGACCTAAAGGGACAACAATTTCTTGTTTTGACTTATTCATTGTTGTTATATTGGTGTATGCTGTAATTATCTTTTAATTTAATTTGCTGACATAGGAAACAAGAAATAGATCAAAGCAAGAGACTTCTTTTTCCCTAAAAATTTTTTTGGGGACAAGTTATTTACTTCGAGGGAGTTTTAATTTTGTTATAAAACCACTTCTTTCACGACTCTTTAAGCAGAAGTCTGAATTTTTGTATAAGTTTTTTTCTTTTTTTTTTTATTTATTTTAGGTTAGATTGTTTTTAGAATCAACAAAAATTGAACTCTAAATTTTTAAATTATAAAAGTTTTGATATTATGTTAAAAATTTATTTTTTTAAAAATTAAAATTAATAAAAAGTATTAATTAAGAGTAAAGTATCGTTTTTATTCTCTAACGTTTGGAATAAATTCAAAGTTTTTTTAATATTTAAATCATCCTATTATTAAATTTTTAATGTTTCAAAATCGTCTTAATATTATCCTGCCATAATGCCATTAGAAATCTATTAACTGAGTTGATGGTGGAACAAAATTGAGAAGATTTTAAAATGTTATAAACTTAAATAGGATGAAAATATTGAGGAGACTAAAATGATACATTACTCTTGGAAGAATTACTAAATTAAGTAAAATAAAATAAAATTTTAATGGATTGAACTACATTACAAATTCAAGAATTTTACTCATCACGAAATATTTATAAAATGACTAGCAGATAAACTTTTGAAAAAAACACTCAAAATTCAAGCAAAAAATTATTTAAAAGTCAAATAAAATAAAATCAATTTAGAATATAAAATTTAATATTTAAGTTTTAGTAGTTAAGGTAGCTAGAAATGACAGTAGGTGACCGGTGATGGCTGGGGGTGGAAAAAATTATAGTATTATGGAAAAGAATAAGGAAAAAAAAAAATTTAATAAAGATCCTAATGAATTATTTTTTTTGTGTTAGCTAAAATTGGGTGATTATTGTTGTTGGTTCTCTAGCGCTACTTTTCAATTAAAATTTGATAAATTGATGGATGCATATGTTTTTTTGTTTCTTAGCGTTTATGTTTATAGTTAATTTTTTTTTTATTAAAGATAGGAGATTCGAACTCGCAATCTCTTAATTGAGTATGAAGAGACTAGTTAATTTTAACTATTACTCATTGGCTACACATAATTTCCTTATATATAAAAAGTAACACATAATAATATATTAAAATATTCACTAAAAAATACAATTATGACAAATAAAATATTAAGAATAAAATTGAAATTAAAGGTAAATATACTCATTCCAATAAAAGCGATCTGAACTGGTCGATAGCAATAGCCAATAGGTTGAATTTTGAGAAAAGTTTGTCGACAAGATTAGTAGTTTAATACCGGATAAGTCATAAACTTTCTTAATAAAGAGTCATTCCACTTACTTCTTTATATTTGGGATTAGGTAATTTTCGGCTAACCTTTTGTATAAAAAGAACTGACTTCTGACAGGTGATATAATAAGTTTTGAGTGGTACTACTTTGTTTTACCAACATGGAGCCGAGTAAGGTAATAGATACTCTTAATTTTTATTCAAGATTTTTAGTTTGAATTTTAAAAATAAAAATATGTACTATATAAGATTCCTATTTTCTTTATTAGATCTCACTTAAATTGGGTCAGGTTAACCGGATACCTGCCTATTACTAAAAACAAATGAACTTATCAATACCCAATAAAAAAATGTTAAATCTTAAATAAACTATATTAATAAGATCAATGTTTTTGGTTCATTTTCAATGGATTATGGATCCTTTTTTACTTATATGCAACTCTTATTTTTAAAAATACTCTCCTAACTCATGATTGAATAGTTTGAATGGTGTAGATTTATCGAAAAGCTAACATGGTGGCAGATGACCTTATAAACAAGGAATATATTTAAACTTTGCTGTATATTGTCTATTTTAATGTTCCTATCAAGTTTATTTATATAAACCACAACAAATATATTTGAATTATCTACTTGGCATTGATACTTTGAATTTGTATCCATA
>NC_029786.2:98961387-98963783 GCF_000816755.2 Arachis ipaensis | reverse complement strand
TAGCCGTTAACAAAAAAATTGCAAAAAAAATTTAGTATAAAATCACTAAATTTTAAAGATGAAAATATTTTATTCTTTTTATCATGCTTGTAAAAAATCGTATCAAAATTTAATTTTTAAAATATTTTTTGAGAATATACATTTAACATTGAATATTTTTGTCGTATTTTTAAATAATTTAAAAGTATATTTTACGATAACAAAATTTAGAATATTTTTTATCAGTGTCAAAATAATTCGAATACAATTTTAATGGTTTATTCTTTATTCAGTGATGATTAGAGATGAATTTCTTTTTCACACCTCACAAGACAGTTTTCTTCTTTGTCTCAAAAGATTTTTTTTATTATAAAATAAAAAAAATTGTTTTTCAAAAAATATTAAAACTTTATATCCCATAATCTAATTTTTTTTAGGTGGGGATAAATTCATCGTTTCCCCAACGAACTTCAAATTTCTAAATTTTGTTTTGTGTTAGAGAACACTATTCTTACTACACTATTGTTGCCTGTATGCATGTGATATATACAATTGAACAAATAATAATTTGAACATATGATTTTATTTTTTTTTAAATGAGTTTTCAAGGGTATGTATTTTTTAAAAAACTCATGTAAAAAAGTTATATTTATTGTCTGTCTAGTATTCAACTTCTTAACTTTTTTTCTTATCCAAATTAAATCAAACTATATTTTTTTTAAAATTAAAAATTTTGATCATAGTATATAATTTTTTTTTTAATTAAAAGCACATAAACGATTGTGAAGCTTAGAAATTTGAAGTTCGGCAAAAGAACGACAAACTTTATGAATTTTATAAAGTTAGCCAGAAGTACAGCCAACTTGTGTAAAGTCCCACATCGGTTGGGGAGGGGAACGAAGCATGCCTTATAAAGGTGTGGATATATCATATATTTTTATACGATAATATTAAAAAAAATTAAAATTTATTTTATTTAATATTTATTAATTTTAAAAATAATTAATAAATATTAAATAAGACAAATTTAATATTTTTGGTTAATTTTTTTATATCAAACCTCTCGGTTTTCTATAATATAATTGAGTGGTGTGAATCCATATTATTAAGGTATAAGATGAGGTTTGAATAGTAATAATTTGGAGTTAGAAGAAAAAGCAAATAGACACAAGAGTGAAGAGCAAAAATGGAGAGTAAAGAAGCACTTTTTGTAGGTACATTCTATCCTTTATTACTTAAGTGGCATCTCTCTTAACAGTAATAATAAGTAGTGAAGAATCATCATCATTCATGAAGATAGAGAGAGGATCAGATCCATAGGAAGTTTATCTGTCTCATCTCCCTCTTTTCTCCTCACTCACTCACTCACTCACTCATCACTGATCAGTCAATCCCATCAATCAAATCAGAGAAAGAAAATAGAAAGGAAAGAAAGCAAGAAAGAAGAATCAAAATAATTAACATTATGTCCGCTTCATCCACAAGTTCCTTTTCACCGGACCAGCAACAACAACTCTCTTCTAACACCGACCAGCTTTGTTATGTCCATTGTAACTTCTGTGACACTGTCCTCGCTGTATGTATTATCATCATCACCACCATCACCATAATAATATAATCCCTTTTCTTTTTCAGCTTCAATTCACCCTTCCTTTTTGTTTAGGTGAGTGTTCCTTGCACCAGTTTGTTCAAAACTGTCACTGTGAGATGTGGCCATTGCACCAACCTTCTCAGTGTCAACATGCGTGGCCTTCTTCTTCCTTCTTCCAATCAGCTTCACCTTCCTCACTCTTTCTTCACTCCTCAAAACCTTTTGGTAATCATTTTTTTATATATTACACCTACCTACCTCTCTAGGGCTTTTAAATCAAATCAATTTGGGTTACTTGACTCATTATCGAAACTCGAATTTCACTTTATGCATGCAACAACTCATTGACTCGCAAAAAATTCTTAATTTATAATAGATTAGTCCTTACCTGTCGGATTAAAAAATACAATTCGCAACCAAAAAACTTTTTAGGGCTTTCATTTTTAGAATTTGTTGCTATTATTTTGTTCTGCTTTAATTTTCTGTATGTCAAGTTCAGTTCTCTTATTTATGTATATATGCATGATGATAACATAGTTTAATTTAATTTTTCAGGAGGAGATTCGAAATGCACCATCATCAAACATGATGATGAATCATCATCAGCTTCCAAACCCAAATGATTTGATGATGAGCAACATTAGAGGAGGATCAATAGATCAAGAAACTCCAAAGCCTACTCCACCTGCTGCTAGACGTGAGAATTTTCTCTTTCATTCTCTCCCTTTTTTAAAAAAAATTAATAATAATAATAATAATTCACCTACATTTATAATCCCAATTTTTTAATTTCAATTTTTTTTCTTAATTCCTGAGGAGTGTGCGG
>NC_029786.2:98958140-98961147 GCF_000816755.2 Arachis ipaensis | reverse complement strand
GCTCAGATCAGTGATATAGCTATAGTGGCCCTATAATATTAGTGTTGCTATTATTTGACCAATAAAGTGAGAAAACAAAAGTTGTTTTTCTCTATCAAATACTCACTTGTCAATCTCAAAAAGTTATTCAAAGGTTTCTATGCATTACTACATACAATTGCCTAAAGAAAGATCAATAATTTTTACGTACCTAGCACAACCACATTTTTCTCATGATTATTCATTTTTTCTTTCTTTCTCTCTCTTACTCTCTCTTTTTCCCTTCTTTTCTTGTGCATAATGTTTAAAGTTACCACCAGAAAAAGCACACTTTTGTGTTTCAATTTGATTTGATTTGATTGTTTAAACATTGGACTTCCAAAATTTTTCAAACTTAGCCTACTTTTTATATATCTCTCACTTTTCACAATGAAATTGAAATCCTAAAGGGCTTATGAAAGTAATACCTTTTTTTCCTTTTTTTTACCCCTTGAAGGTACTGGAATTAATTAGGGTTTTGTTAAGGATATTTTTAACATTTTAAAATGAAATTCATTTTTTAGTGCATTTAAAGTATTGAAAATTAAAATATTAACTAGTAATTTACTTTATCAAAACCTAATTATTAAAGGAATCAAAGCTTGTATAAACTTAATGAAAAAAATTTGTGGTCTTTTAATTTTTTTTTTTTTTTACTTTTAAATGTATGTCTCCTTTGATGAATACATTGAGTGAGACAGAATTCTCCCCCCGGAAATATAGTGCTGAATCCATAGAGAGAGTGTGATTGTTAAGAGAGATACTATACTATAATAATGATGAGGTAATGATATAGAAAGATCAAAAGAGAGAGAGAGAGAGAAGGTATTTTATTTTAGGGCCAAAAAGGGTGAGCAATGTGATTTTTAATGTTGGTGTCTGTTTGCCTGTGGCAATGTTGTCCATTGTGTGTTTCCATTGTCCAGCTCCAGAGAAGAGACAGAGAGTTCCATCTGCCTACAACCGCTTCATCAAGTAAGTTTAATTCATTTCATGTTATTATTATTAGTTACTACTAATTATAAATTAATGATTTGTTACCATTATTTTGTTGGTATATATAATTTTCCTAAATTTAGAATTTAAAGATTTGTAGTTACATCTATATTTTTTAAATATTTTAATTAAGTTTTTAGAATAAATGTATTAATTATTTTTTTAATAAAAAGTTTTTTCTTTTTTATCTTTAGCAAAGAATATTTATTAGAAAAATCCTATATTAAATACTGGTTATTGTTATGAATCTTTTTCTTATTTATGTTGCTAATTAAATATATGCATGAAATTATTATTCAAATTGCATGATCTTGATTCTTGACACATCATTTGAATTTTAGGGATGAGATCCAACGTATCAAGGCTGGGAATCCTGATATAAGTCATAGAGAAGCCTTCAGTGCTGCTGCAAAGAATGTGAGATCCAAGGAGAATCTTAAATCTTACTCTCTTAGGGGACTTTTTTTCCCATTTTAGATTATTCCCAATGCTTGCGACTTAAATTTTTTATTTTTTTTAAATTAATTAAACACATATATGACATATCTCTAAATACATCACTTTGTTCCTTATTTTTTTTTTCAAAAAGATTTTTCTAATTTATTTATGTGTGGGGTCCATATTTTTTCCTTTGTTTCAGTGGGCCCATTTTCCACACATTCATTTCGGACTTATGCCTGATCATCAACCCGTGAAGAAAGCTAATGTTCGCCAGGTACTTTGAGAGCCCTAGATACTGTATGTTAGTATATGTATGGATATATACCCCTTCTTTTTCAAAAAAAATATTTTTATTTTTATTTTTTCAAAAAATCCTCCTAGCACTCCTTTGATGTAGTCATCGAAGTTCTTGGTTGGCCCAACACCGCCATCCTTCAGCATGACCATCAGGTGTGCGAGGTTGAGAAAAATCGTGACATAGAAGCGAAAATAGTGACTACTGATTTATAATGACAGTTTTTTTTAGTTATAATCACGGTTTTAAAATGTGACGAAATATGACAAATTATTGTAATGTATGTTATGCAAACATTTATTATAATCAAATTTTTTTTTATTAAATTTAAGTATATAAAATAAAAAAGGATAGACAAATATATGCAAAGGAGTCTTCTCTTATTTCTAGGGTTTTTAACTTCAAAATCTGTGTTTGTGAGTGTAGGAAGCTGAGGACGTGCTTATGAAAGATGGGTTTTTCTCACCGGCAAATGTAGGTGTCTCTCCCTACTAGAGGAAAAAATAAAAGTGATTAATATATTAGGGTTTTGAATGTGTTACTCTCTTGTCCTTAAGTAATATAATGTTGTACTAAGACTTTGTCTTATGCATATTAATGTTGTGCACTTTTGTGTTAGTACTTCTTAGTGTTAAAAGTTGTTAGCAGTTATATCTTTTCAAATCATCATGACTAGTTGAAGAGGGTTATATCTGACCAAAGCCTAGGAGTTAGATTAGTTCATCTGAAAATTACTACTATTATTATAATGGTATATTTTCTGTTGAACTGGTCCCCTCATGAATTAATGGCTTATTAATTATTCGTAATGTAGAAAGTTTACACTATATATTTCCAAGGTTTTCCTTTTTACTGTTTTCTCTAACTAAAGAAAGTAACTTCCTAAGAAGGCTTAATATCTTTCACTAAATTCTACTCCAAATTATTTTTCAAACAGTAAATGGTTACTAAAGTTTGAAAAGTAACAAAATGCTTGAAGAATTATATTTAAATTTTTAATGTATTCATATTAGACAATTAACAATTGAACTCTTAATATATTAGCTAGAATTTTTTAACCTCTTTATATTTAATAATTTAATCATTTAATTTAGATACACTGCTGGCTATCATTAAATAAAATAATTTTTCTAGATAGATATTCAAATAGACATGAAAATAAGTGAGCTATTTTGTAAATATGACAACACGTGTTGTATATTATTTTGACAGTACATTCTAATTTTGAAAATCTAGATACAATAATATATAATCTAT
>NC_029786.2:98957258-98958097 GCF_000816755.2 Arachis ipaensis | reverse complement strand
GTACATTAAGATATTTTAAATATCTTAAAAGGTTTCGTAGTAAATATTATTATGCTATTGCCTATCGCCCGTTGATAAGAAGTATATAACTAAGCTACTAGGTTTTGTTTGTTCTTTATACTAGCATTTATCTATTTTTTAGTACTACCACCATTAAAATATGCTTACAACAATGTGTAATAATGAACGAGTCTTAATGATAAAAAAAATATTTATCTATACAAAAAATTAATGATAAAAAATGGATTCAATATTTACAAAAGATTATTTTCGTTTGACAAAACAAAATCTTAATGTAAATTGTCCTTTAATTAATTTTATTTATTTTTGTTCAAAACAAAAATAATATTTTGTAGGTATTGAGACAGTTTTCTTTTTATAATCAATTTTGCCAACATTCAAATACTTAATGATAAAAAATAGTAATTTTTTCTGTTGGATAATAATTTGATACATGTTTTTTTCCCTAATAATTAATTTGACGTACGTATATATGGTGTTGATTTAAAGGAGGATTATATAAAATAGAGGAATCGTTTTTCCTACCCTATATAAAAATTAGAGGAGTATTAGGGGCTAGCAGAATTTGTGATGTTTAGCCATTAATTAGCTATCATCAAAATTTTTAATGCTATAAGATGACATCTAATGGTATAAGATTAATTATTTTTCTTTTGATGGTTAGGTGCTGGCCAAATTTCAACAAAAATGCTGGTTCCTAGATTTTCTCCTTAATTAAAGGATACTAGTACTTATGCATTTTATGTTCATGCATGTGTGCGTGGAGCGAGTATGCTACTGTTGTTTATTTTTTTAGTCTTTAATTAGTGTTTTTTTTT
>NC_029786.2:98932013-98957204 GCF_000816755.2 Arachis ipaensis | reverse complement strand
TTGGACATTGGACATGAGCCTACCAAACCCAACCGTAGGTTTCTCTTTCAGTTTTAGGCCACGTTTTAAAACCCAAAAGAATCAAATAGGGCCAAGTCCAAAAATAAACAGCCAGAAAGAAAAATTATGTCCATAGTATCTAGTAAGTAGTAAGGTTCCAAAAACCGACATGAATATTGAATTATTTAGATCATTAGATGATTGATTTAAAATTTTAGTTCAATTTTTTTAACAGAAATTCAATTGAAATATAATAAAATAATATTAAAATTATAAATAAACACACAAAATATAAATATAAATAATTAAATGTTATTATATAAATGTACAAATATGTTTTCTTTCCTATCTAATAATTGAATTAGGATAGGAGAATTATTAATTGGAATTTAATAATTATACAAAAGGGTAAATTAGCATACTTTTTTATCTCTAATGTTTGCGATTTTCTTTAAAAATATTTCTAACGTTTAGTTGCATTTAATTTTGTCTTTAATTTCGTTTTACGTCAAAAAGTACCTCTAGATGTTAGTTTCATGTAAAACGTTAATAACGAAATTGAAAATTTTCACTGATAGTTTTGACACACATAAAAAATGTTAGGGACAAAATTAAATTAATCAAAAACGTTAGAGACAAAATTGAAAGAAATTAAAGTTAGGAATATTTTTGAAAAAAATTATAAACATTTGAAATAAAAAATATGCTTTATCTTTACAAAAAAATTTTTATAATTCACCTTTTATTGACTACTTATATAATTGATATTAATATATTTAAAATTAAATAAGCAAAACATGTTTTTTAGAAGTACGAATTTATCAAAGTTAAAGTATGAAGTATGAACTTTTTTTTTTGGACATTGACCATTAAGACCCAACTTATCCAACCAAACCCTAGCCCAATCTAAATTTCCTAATTCATTCAATTTTAAAGTATATAGATCTTCTTCCTATCCTTTCCCTTTCCCTGCTCAGCGCTCCAATTTACCACGGCAGGTAAGGATGAACCTTTTTTAAACCAAGTAAATAAATAGGGTAAATGCTATAATGATGAAGGGTCTTTTTTTTTAGGTGATGAAAGTGACGTGGGTAGTATTATTTTATGACGCGTGTCTTTGATATAGTTTTTTAGGAGATATTGTCTGATTAGAGTCAGTAATCCTTCTGAAATTGTTCCCTTTTATGATATAATTAGCTCAATGTAAATAAACTATAATGAAAGTGATTTATTTATTGAGTTTTTTTTTTTGTGAATTTAGGTGTGATTTTTGTCATTCTATGAATATAGAGTTCAATCTTTATTATAATCTTTTATCATCCAAAAAATTTTCCTTTAAATAGTCTCAAGTAATAAAATAAGATGGAGGCTACTACGATAAAGTTGTCATTTTTATCTTTTTGTAAAGACGTTTTTTATTTTGTGGTTGTTATTGATTTAAAAACGTATCACTAAAAGTGCTGTTTAAAGAGAAAGTGTTACCCTTAATCGTTAACTTGACTCTGATACCAATTTTTTAATTTCGACTTTTCTTTTAATTCTTCTTTCGAAATTTCTACTAATTCTTCATATTTTGCTTCGAATAAGTTTATAATTTGTATAGATTCAATTGGTGGTGCTCTATTCAAAGAATTTTGATAAAAATAATTTGCAACTTCATAATCTGAAGTATTAACCATTTCTATAATTTCTCTTGTATTTGTTATATGATTATCTATTACTAGTCCTTGATGTATATTTATAATTCTGATTTCATATTTATAATTTTTTAATTCTGTTCTAATTTCTATCATAATTATAATATTCTTTTTTACATGGATTATTATATATAAAATCTTTTATCTGTTTGTCTTTTTCTTTAATATAATTTCTTAAATCCTCAATAACTTCTTTTATTTCTACACTTTCTCTTGTTTCTAAATATCTTTCTAATTTTTCAATTTCATTCTCCATCTTTTCTTTCAACAGCTTTAATTCTTTTAAACCGTAATATGGTTTTTCAGGCATTTATAAATTTCCTAAATTTAATTCCAACTTGTTTATAATTATTCTTATTTCTATCTTTTTTATTATAAGATCATCAATTTCATCCTGAAGATTATTTAATTCTTTTTTATACTCCTCTATTTTATTTTTTAATTTTTTTGCTCTTTTACTTTTTATTTTATTTTCTGGTTTTTCAATCTTTTTAGGCTTCGTAAATTAGGTAATCTTATTATAATTCCTAAAAATAGTTTTGTTTAACATTATTTATTTTAGAATTTCTACAAACTCTATCATCGATTCATGACTATTTTCTAGAGATTCTATTAATTTTTCTAGCTCTTCAACTTCTTTTTTCAGCTTGTTATAGATTATTTTTAGAGCTTTAAATGCTCTTTGATTTATTTCAGAAAATTACAAA
This sequence comes from Arachis ipaensis, assembly GCF_000816755.2. Lineage (NCBI taxonomy): Eukaryota > Viridiplantae > Streptophyta > Magnoliopsida > Fabales > Fabaceae > Arachis > Arachis ipaensis. Next base: position 98,954,800 of record NC_029786.2, on the reverse strand, counting down.
TAATTCAAACGATTCTCTCTTTCAAAGAGCTCTTATTTCTTATCTTGATAAGTTACATATATTTTTTCCTTATCTATTGTCATAATTTAATATTTAGGGTTTTATTTAATTTTTTGACCTTTTTTGTTAATTCTTTTATTTCAGAGTTTTCTTCTTTAATTTTTAATTTAGATAAACTTAAAGGACTATTGATTTTAGATTCTCTTATTTGAAAATTTGATGAAAACGATCTTCTTGATGGTTCTTTTAATAATAGAACTGGGTTTTTAATAGTTTTATATTTTGGCATTTCTGTTTTTACAATTTTTTGAAATAATTCATCGACATAAATTCTTTCTCTGTTTTTAAATATTATACTATGATGGCTATTTGTTAAAGCATAATTTATTGCATATGTAATTGAAAATGGTTCATCATCTTGTTCCATTAAACTTTTTCTATGAAATTTATAAGCTAAACTTATAGATCTTCCAAGATTTTCAGTTGATAAAGGTATAGCATATCCAAGATGGGCATTAAATTTAACATTTACATTTGCCAAATTTCTATGAACAATTTCAATTATTTGATCTATTGGGTCATCAGTAATTCTTTTGTCACAGATTGCTAAACTTATTGGTGAATTAATTCCTTTCATATATGTAGATTTGATTAAGACTTGTATGGTACTAATATGAATTTATCCAATTTTAGATCTTTTTTGTTGATCCTTAATTTTCTCAATCTGTTTACTCAATTCTTCATCATTTATCAAAGCTATTTCAAGTTCTCCATTAGCAGATTTTATTTTTACAGGGGCTTCAAGTTGAATTTTTCCATAGTATATTATATTTTTTCTATTAAAAACTTCTTTTAAAAGACTTTGTTTATTAAAATTTTCATTTGATTTGAGATTTAGTTCTATTTTTAGAATAGCCTATTTTTCATTATCTAATAAAGCAGTTAATCTATAATAATCAGATTCTTCCATTAATTCTAAGCTTTCTAAATAATTCATAACTAAGAGACTAAGACAAAGATGTACCTTTCTAGAGAAAAACTTCCTTTATTTAGTATATTTTACATAAGGTGTTTTTATCTCCAGAGGGGAGATTGTAGATATTAACTCCATAGGGGAGTTTAAAACTATTTTTCCCTAAGGGAATTCTTTGTCAGACTACAGAATCACCTCGGCAGCTTTCTCCTTGCTCTCCTAGCATATGAGTACTCTTAGCCTTCTGTTTTCTGTTTTCTGATGCTTTCTACAATTGCCTAAGCAATCTATTTATAATGGTTGGGTCTGATGGACAATTCCCATTCTTACCCTTCTTATGACGTCATTGCTTACGTCATTGTTTACTATCTTGCACCAGCTACATTATTGGTGCTTTATGACCTAAACGCTTACGTCATTATGCAATAATGTTGAGGGATGTTTCAGATGCACTATCCTCCTCTTTTATCATGTGGGTGGATCTCATTTTATTATTGCTTTCTTCAGATATTTTCGAGGCGCATAGCTGGCACCTGTGGTCTTCTTTGTCTTTTATCAAATAGCAGAGATTCCTTCTTATCCCTTCAGGGAGCTTTTCTAAAAGTCTAGATAAATTGTAGAATGCTGATTCAAATTCTACCAAGAGTCTCATTTCTCTTTCTTCAATTTTATTTCTTTTACTGGACACAAGCAGAGTATTTCTACTTTTATAATTAATTCTTGTGTGAGATTCTTTCGTTATTTTTTGAGTTCTTTCAAAGACCCTTGCTAATGTCACTACAAGAAAAAGCAATATTTGTAACAAAAAAAAAATTGTTACAAAAATCAAAATTTTGAAACAAAAGAATTTTGTAACAAAAAAAGGGGCCGTTGCAGTATATCCCGTTACAAAAAATTTTTGTAACAAAAAATGGAACTGTTACAATTCAAAGTAATATTTTGTAACATTTTTCTGATACAAAAAATCAGAAGTCGTTACAAAAGTCGTAACAAATTTTGATCTTCAAGGTATTTTTTGTGACAATCTATTTTTTTCTATCATAAAATTTTGTTACAAAATGTAACTTGATTTTGTAACGTTTTTTTTTTCTTTAGTTACAAAAATAAAATAATTATTTTGTAACAATTTTTTAAATACAAATTGCATACATAATATAAATATACTGAAATATACTAAAATTAATTACTATAAAATGAAATATTTCATTAAACTCAAAATACTGATACACAAATTTCTCTTGAAAAGTAATCAAACATGTTACAAATCTAAACAATAAAAAATACCCTAAACCTATAACTATATTACATCAAGTTAGGGTATAAACCAATCCCAATGACAAATTCTAAGAAGCATATTTTCAATTAATAACTCTCCTGCATTGACAATAACAATTAACAAAATAAATAAATGAATAAAAAAGAGAAATCAGGAAGTCATCATTGGCAATAGCAATTTTAATTAACCAAACTTAAATTAACAAAATTATCAACATATTTTCAATCAGTAAGTCTTCTGCAAATCTCACATCAATTGGTTAGCATAGCACATACTAAAATATAAGACAAATTATATGTCAATGTTATAATAAACCTGTTATAAGTCATTTCTTTTGTCCCTCTGAGATGCTCTTGAGCATTTCATCGCCCATCAATGTGTCTCCACATATGTCCAAACCTAATATCTTTGTGAAAAATATCTTAGCACTTAGGAGTTTGGAAGACTTATAAAAATGTCAATATAATGTAAGCTGTATTGAAACGGGATACTAGTAGCTAGAGCCTATTAATCTCTATTTTTACATTTTTATCAACTCAACAAATATTAAACTATTTCACAATTTACTTAATGAATACCTTTATGATGTACTCTACTACAAGATCTATTTCTTGTCCTCCGAAAACTATTGACTACAAAAGAAAATAGATTAGATTATTAGCTTGTGTAAGAAGCTTTTGTACTGGAGAAACAAAGGAGAAAATACTTTCTGAAAAAGAGAAGGAAAAAAAATAATTAATGAAGAGCATACATTCATGAAGATATCAAGATCCACATCTGATTTTATTCCAGCACTCTTTTCTCTCCTAGCAAGCTCTAGCAGTATATCTGTTAACGCTCAATACTTTAGTACTTAGAATCGTAAGTATTTTCTAATAAACCGAATACAAAAATCAACTACTCAACGTAACTTGTTTATCATAACACATTACCAATAAAATTGATGGCTGAAAATAATCTAGTAAGATGGCTAAATAGTTTTTGCTCATCAACTGATTCAAATATTGAAGAGACTGCAAACCTTTAATTGTAGTTGGAATGGTTCCACTTAAATCATTCTGGTACACACTTAGCGTGTACAGATTGGTTAAGTTTCTAATTTTCAAAGGGATTTCACCATCAATACTGTAAGCATCAGCATCAAATAGTTTCAAATTGAACATATTTCTAATTGACTTGGGAAGCTTTACATGGAATGGATTTTCTGATTTGTAAAGATCACACAAGGAAGAATGATATATTAATTCAAGAGTGGAAGAATGAGTGGTTAAATATTGTATCGTAAATCAAGCTGCCGAAGATTTCTTAAATTCCCAATAGTATTTGGGATAACTCCACTGAATTTATTTAACTTCAAGTCCATGTAATTAAGCTTTGTAGCATTGGATATGCTACTTTTAAGTTTGTTTCCATACAAGTTTAGCTATTCCATGTTTTTAAGGCTGATATGTGATGGAAGAGAACCTGAGAGAGAATTATTTGCCATTTCATTTCAAAACTCAGATTTTCAACAAGTAGTTTAGTGTTTCAAAATTCAACCCTTTTAGTACCTCTCAAAATCAAATCTCAAAGCAATCACCAATCAATTCCACCACCATTACAATATATTTACTAACCAGCTCAATAGTAATCAACCAATACAATCCATCAAATTCAGCATTCACAACAATTATTTGTCAAACAATTCACAATCCACATAATCAATCAAACACTAAATCAACAATTTCAAATCACAATCTCAACCATTCTAATCACAATTTCAGCCACAATTCAACATTCACATAATTAATCAATTACTCACAGCTATTAAATCTATTTGTAGTTATTCAATAAATCTTGTAAGCATTCTTAAATTAAAATTGTTTAAGTTAAACCCCCTACCTTGATGTTGCAATTAAAAGAAACCGGAGGCGAAATTACGGCGAGACAGCTGGCTAGACCACTACTAACCACTCAACAAGTTCAACCGAGATAGCAGTAGTCTTACGTTTTAACATAATCAAGACAGCAGCTGCATTAGCTCTCACAGCAGTAACCATGGTTGCAGCAAAATAGGGAATCCAGATTCGTAATAGCATCAATGCCAGTATTCCAGATGATTGCAGTAGAGAAACAGGTGAAGCAAAGGGGCTGAACTAAATTAGAGGTATATGCTACCATGAGTAAAACAGGAACATAGTAAAGAAACAAAGTTTAAAATAGAACAAGTGTGAAAAGGGTTACGGTTTCGAGAATGGGAATCGGAACGGCGATCGTGGTAGTGACAGAGGAGACAACCATGGCAGATCTTCCTTCGGCGGCGATGGCTAAGAAAACAGCCACCAATGTTCTTCTCCTCTTTCTGGTTGTTTGTATTTCCCCCTTTGCCTGCCCTAACTGACGGCGGCTTCCGACGGTGACTGCGGCAGACATGAACGACGCTAGTGGCAGCTGGCTTGACGGCGACGACTTCTCTCCTCTGTTCGTGCTTCCAGTGGTGGCGGCAAGGACGGGTTTGGCGTCAAAGACCCGACGAAGCCGGCAGCGATGGCTTCCCTCATGCCCACGAGCACGACGGCAGCGATTCGTGGTGAGGGCGACGGCAAAATGGCGACGCGACGAGGAAAGCTCCCTGCGTTCGACCTCTCTCTCTCCTCTTCGTCGACAACGCAACAGCCTTGGCAGCGCGGCGGTGGTGTGCGACGACGCGGCGAGCTGCTCCCTCCCCTCTTCTCTCTCAACCCGCACTCTCTTTTCTTTTCCCTTTCTTCTTGTTCTTCTTTCTGTTCTTTGTGTGTGTGGGTGAGTTGTGTGTGTGCCGTGGGTGAGGGTGAGTGTGAGAGAGATGAGTGTAGTGTTAGGGTTTAGGGTGGTGTGGGGGTAGTTTAGGTATTTTTATTAAAAGTAGGCTTAGTAGTGTAATTTTATGAAATAATTAAAAAGATAAAATAATAATTAAAAATTAAATTAAATATAAAATTTCTATCTTAAAAATACTTTTCAAATTCAATTTGTAATTTATTTTCACTCAAATGCTAATTTAAAAAAAATATTAGATATAAGTAAATTAATTTAAATATATACACAATTTTTTTTACTCTTAAAGTGTTTAACATTTTAAAAAAATTGTTATAAAATATATTTATATTTTGTGACAAATAATTAACTTGTTACGAACAATATTGAATTTTGTGACAAATTAATTTTTTGTTACAAAATAATTGAAGTTTTTGAAACAAAAAACAAAATTTGTTACAAAATATTTTGAACTTTTGCAACTTGTGTTTTTGGTCAAAACACCATCTCGTTACAAAAACTAACATAATTTGTAACAAAATAAAACAGGTTGTTACAAAATATTATCATGTTTTGCAACAACTTGTAATGTTGTTACAAAACATTATTCTTTTGTAACAATCACATATTATTATTACAAAATACTATTTTTTTGTAACAATTTTAAATTTGATACAAATTTTTTGTTACAAATGTTCCATTTTCTTGTAGTGCGTGCTGGCTAGTCTTCTTTCATGACTGTAAATTGTTAAATCTTGAATTTGATCAATTGATTGAAAATTTCCTGAAAAAACGGACATGAATATTACTTGGTATGCTGGAACCAAGCATTCTTCTTCTTCATTAAAAATAGGTTGACTATTTGTAAATTTTAGGGATACATCCCTTGGATTTACATTGTCAATCATATTTTTAAATCTCTTTACTGCATCAACGAATCCTGCAGGAAACTCACTAATAATTTTTAGATCATTAAAAATTAAAATTGTATCAATTAATCCATACTGGAAAAACTGATAAGTGTCAGATGGGGAAGCATCTGGAAAAATAACCAGTTTTGTTAGCTGTTCTTTGGCAATAGGATAATATCCCAAAATTGCCCTTTTTTCTTCAGTCAAATTCAGGATTATATTAAGGGTTTCTCTGAGATTTGATCTATAGACCCTTTTCTTTTCCTTGATTTCAGCCCTTGTAGGAATGTTTCTCATTATTCCTGTTCTTTGGGCTTGAATTGGAGCTTTATCTGCTCTTCTTAGGGTTTGCTCTGGGTGAACATATTCCCTGAAGGATTCCTTTGCCTCTTCCAGCGTTAAAAATCCTCCTTTATGAATTATCTTTGATTGATGTGTGAATGGTGCTGCTTTTTTCCAGGCATCATATACTCCTTTCATGGGGCCATTATAAATTACAAAATATTTTTTATCTTGGGTGGATTTTTTAATAATTTCAGCAATTATTTTATTTTCTGAAATTTTTTCTCCTCCTAATTTGTCCACCATGCTTAGCTAGCTGAACTCTAATGGTTTTGCTTGTTGTGTTGATTTCATTGCTTCAATGGCCTTCTTGAGGGATTGGACCTGTGTCCTTATTTCCTGACAATGCTTGTATTTTTTGAGTTCTTGCTCATATTTTTGAATTTCTTGATCTAATGCGTTGTAAACGAACTCCATTCTCTTGTTAATTTATCTGCAATAATATTTTTGTCACCCTTGATATATTTAATTTTATTGGATATTGTAACAAAATAATTGCCATCTTACCAATCGTCCATGATTATAATCAACTTTTAAATTATATCGTATGAAACCTGTTAGGTAACTTGAATCTGTCCTTAATGTAAATTCTTTGGGTAGTAAATCAATTTTTCATTTTTTAAGAGTTTTAATTGCTGCTAGAGTTTCCTTTTCATGAGTATTATATCTCTGTTCTGTTGGTGTAAATGTCCCTGAAATATACCTGCAAAGTAATTCCTTTGGGGAATATTTAGAATCTAGTGATTCTTTTTCTTGTTCCAAGCTTTTTATAGCTTTCTTAGCTTTTAGACATTCTGACCAAGTTATGTCTGAAGCATCTGTTTCTACTATTAAGTAGTCATTTTCTTCTAGAATATAAAGTTCTGGAAGCTTTTTACATAATTCTTTGACTTTTTGAATTTGCATACTATCTTCTTCTTCCCATTTCCATTCTTTTTTAGTACTTATTTTTGGAAATAAGTTTTAGTGTATTTTGTTATATTCTTTAAAAATTCTTGATCAGAAATATAATTTATACACCCTAAAAATCTTTGTAATTATTTTCTATCTTCTATTTTATTAGAAAATAAATTTACCTTTTTTAAAACATTTGGTTGAAGTTTTAACTTTCCTTGAGTGTATAGAATTAATCCAAGAAATTCTATTTCTTGTTTTGCTATTCTTGCTTTCTTTTTGCTAAGAACTAATCATTTTTCTTTACATCTTTCTAATACTATTAATAATTTTTGAAGATGATCTTCTTTATCTTGTTTTGTAAAAATTAATATATCATCAATGTAAACTAAAACAAATTCATTTAACTCTTTTAGATTTTCTTCCATAAATCTTTGATAGATACCTGGGGCTTGTTTTAATCCGAATGGTAAAACATTCCATTTATAGAGCAACACACTTGATTCTTTTGTTGGGCAAGTAAAAGCAGTTAATTTCTTTGTTTCTTCGTCTAAACGAAGTTGCCAATATCCTTATTTTACATCGAGAGATGAAAACCAAGTTGCTCCTTTGATTTTTTCTAAAATATAATCTTTTCTTGGAAGTTTATGAGCATCACCAACAGTTGCTTCATTCATCTTCTTATAATTAATTACCATTCTTCGTTTTTCCCTTTTAATTTCATTATTGTTTTCGACATAAAAGGCTGGAGCCGCATGAGGACTTTTACTTAATCTTATAATTCCTTTTTCCAAAAGATCTTTACATTCTAATGAGAACTCCTCTCTATCTCTTACGGAATAAGGAATTTTATTTGGAACATTTATTTCCTTTCACTACTAGAAAACTAGTTATTACTGACGGATATTTCCGACGGATTTTATCCCACGGAAATACAGAGGGAATTTCAGAGGGATTTTTTGTCGGAAAACTAAAAAAATGGATTAGCATAAATTACAGACAGAAAAAAATCCGTCAATAATTCCATCGAAAAAATTATTTTTTTTTTCCGTGAAAAATGGTTACAGATGGAAAATCCGTCTGTAATTAAATAGACAAAATTGTGCGTTTTGTTAAATTATTACAGACGGAAAATCCGTCTGTAATTTAAATTTTCCGTCAGTAAATATTGAGATAACCCTAATCTTATCTCTATCCACTCGATCCATTTACACTCTACCCATATCAAATGAGCTTGTTCCTCTCTCCGTCACCGAGTTGCTTCTTCTCTCCATCACACCAGCTTCGTCCGCCGCTGTCGCCGCCGCTGACGTCACAGATCTCTCTCCGTCATACCTTGCGTCGCACGGGCTCCCTCCGCCGCCGCATCCAACCCTAACCCCAGAGCTTCGTCGCGCCTCCAACCCTAATTCCAGAACTTCGTCGCACTTCCAACCCCTGCTTCGCCGCTCCCTCCGTCTCAAAGCCTCCGTCGTGCTCACTCTCTCGTAAGCCTTCAAACGTCGCTCCTTCCTCTATGGCTGAAACCCGTAACGCTCTGTTTTTCCTCCTGCGTCGCCGGTCTCTGTCTCCTCCTGCATGTGGCTGTGCTAAATCTCCATGGAAAGGATATACAACGGATTTCATGGGTGAAGCTTAACCACAGCTACAGAAGTACCGCGAAACTCGATTGAAGCAGTACAAGAACTACGAGAACCTCTCGTTCTCGTGAGGATCTCGACAAGGTGAACACCTCAGCTGCTTCACGCTTTCACTTCTGATTCAGATGAAATTATGAATACTAATTCTAATTCGTTTTTAAACTCCCTGTTTATTTATTTATTTGGCAGGAGTATTTGGAAGTGCAAAAGGAGAAGGCCTTCTGTATTGGCACCACTTGGGGTAATGATCACCACATGTTTGATACAATGACTGTGATGTCTTTTACCTTCATTTTTATCCATTTATTCTACGATACATTACATTACAAGAATGTGTTTTGTTTTATCCCTTTAGTTTTTCTATAAATTACTTATCTTCATATTCAGTGATGTGCAGATTCTCCTTACATGAAAAGGGTACTTTGTACTGTTCAATTTGTGTGTTTGTTCTATAACTTGAAAGCTTATGGTTACTTCTTAATGACGGTGTTTCTGTTTATTTGGTTGTTTGACTTGTATTAGTTTCAGATTAGTTTTCCTTTTGCTGATATATATGTCTGCCACTAACCTCTCTTTTTAATTTAGATATACAACTGCAGTTGTCCTGAGGTGAGCAGAAAGTATAAGTTTTCGGCATATTTAGAAAGGTTTTGTTATTGGAGGAACTCAAGTGAAGTTTGGAAGTTTAGAAGATCAGGGGTATAATTATGCTCAATCTACCTGTTACATAGAGCTCGTGAACTGTGTGAAGAATATTTTCATTCTTTTTCATTTAGTTTAGAAATGCAACTCATGATTAAGTTTTATTAGTTGCTTCAAGTTTCATGTTTTAGGCCTCTTATATATATGCTTCTGATGATGGTTTTGCAATTAAAATTTTATGGATTGGTACAATCTTCAGATTCACTTCGATGTATCAACTGTATATACATGCTTTAAGTTCACTTTAGCCCTTTATGGGGAAAAGTGTAGCAGCATATTTTTGCTTGTCATTTGCTGTTTTTTATTTTATTTTTTGGTGTTGGAAAATCTTGTAAGATATGTGGCTTGTTTCATAACCATGACGAATATTCTTGCCCAATGATGAAGCTGAAGCATGGAGGGTCTGCGGCAAATATGGTGTCAACAGCACCGCTCTCTTTCTCAGCTTCTTTTCCTCCGAGCAATTTCTTCCAAAATTTTTGTCAAAGGTACATAGCTACACACAGCCTTTTCGTTTTCCTGGGACTCTCTGTCTCTTATGTAATATCATTATTACTATTTGCAAACTGGAGTACCAAAAATTTAGTTCGATTTTTTCAATAATCTGCTAATTTGAGCTGTTTTCTTGATTTATCTTAAAGTTCTGTTCAAGCAATTGCTTTTACTATGGAGATTTGAATAACTGCAGAGCACGGCTGGTTATTCCTGCTATTGATTTTAGCATCGGATTCAAATGGATTGATTCAACAATGGAGGTTTATACTTAATCAAATCTGTTTTGCACATCATTGCTATAAATGATGATTTCAAAAATAGAAGTGAAACAAATGGTCCCAGAGCAATTAGAAAAAGAAAATAATAGCATATTACAATGCAACTAAGTAGTTGCAGCCGCCAGCCGCCTGAGAAGGAATCAAGAAATAACTTGCATTACTTTAGATTGTGGTATATGGAAAAAAGTTTAGTTTGAGTACAATTGAGATATAATAATTTATATTGTCTTCTTTTATTTGTTAAACTTTTTGGGAGAAGTAGTGATACACTGCTAGCCAATAATAATAAACCTCTTCTCAGTTGTGTTTGTTGTGACACTACTGCAAAGGAATTGAAGGAATTGAATAAACAGACATGCAAGAGGTTATATGCAGAACCATGTTATGGATTCGGCTCACCAAGCTCTTGATGCCTGATTCTATTTCCATTGCTTATTTCATCAAACAGTTCATAACATCCATTTTCAATTATTACTTCCTTTTCCAAAAACAATAAGAAAGTAAAAATAAGCTAAATTTTTTCATGAGGTATTAAATTTGGATCCTGCATTACACATTTGATTTATATGAGTGTTTTATATTCTTCCATTTCTAGAAAAAATACAAGATTATTTATTAAAGGAGCATATAAAAATAATGACTATGATGCTTCTCCAAGATTATTTATGGTTGTTCCATTTATCTCAGTTACCTTTGAGAATATGTAGTGGTTGTTGAAGTACATAATAACTAGCATAAGGTTAATTTATCATGATATGTGTAACTGGTTTAACTCATCCGCATTGATTAAAAAGGAAGTGATAATCTGTAGCCTAAGGACTAGAACATTTTGGCCTTATGGTATGTAGAGTAAATTGATTGATAATGCTCACTGTTAAATAACTAGAACATTTTGGCCTTATGGTATGTCTTGCATTAGATTAAATTTCTACATTCCTGTTTATTAGTTATTTTAATAAGATAGGACATCTTTACTATTAGACTTATACAATTAAGTTGACTTTTGATGGGTTTGAAAGAGATTATATATCCAACTTTACTGTTTGCCTGGTTTTCAGTTTCAAGTGGTGTGACTGAATTTCTAATGCACATATGTGATATCATGTTCTTGAGACTACACTTCAGGCTCTCATGTTCTTGCTTTTCTTCTTGTGTTGATGTTGAAAATGCAATTCTCGCAGTGGATAGAGCAAGCTTCTGAACCCAAAAAGGAAGCAGTTATTAAAGCATTGATAGGTGCAAAAGAAGCTATGCTTGGGATTAGATATCATATGCGCCTAATGGGTGAGGCTGCAGGTGTTCCTGTAAGTTCCCTTAATTGATTTGGCACTTATTATTAGGCTTCTTCTGTTTGAATGATGTTGATTATAAATTATATCTGCTGGTAGAATATCACTACTCTTTCCTTGTAATTCATACAAATTGAACCAGAATCACAAACAAAACTTTTAGATGCTACACTAAACTTGGAAGGAGTGTTGTTGGCTGGAGTTCCAGGAGCAGGAGGATTTGATGCTGTCTTTGCTGTTACTTTGGGAGATTCAAGCAGCAATGTGACAAAAACATGGAGCTCACTCAATGTTCTTGCCCTTCTGGTTAAAGAAGATCCTTGTGGCGTTTCTTTAGAAAGTGCTGACCCTAGAACAAATGAAATCACTTCAGCTGTATCTTAAATTCATATTGAATAATTTATTGTAAATATTGTTTATTTTTAATACGATGAATTTGTTTATTTTGTGAAATATTATAAATATTCGAATATAAATTAGATAAAAATTTGTATTAAATTTATATTTATTTTGTATGAAAACAAGTTTATTTTGTAATTAGAAAAAGTAAAAAAAATTCTATTTTACCTTACAGACAGATTTTTTGTCTGTAATCATGATTTTCCAAAGTTTAAATTACAGACGGAAAATCTGTCGAAAAATCCATCTGTAATTACAGACGAAAAATCCGTCTGAAAATTCGCCTATAATTACAGACGGAAAATCCGTCTGAAAATCTACCTGTAATTACAGACGGAAAATTCGTCTGAAAATTCGTCTGTAATTACAGATGAAAAATCCGTCTATAAGTTTGTCGCCTTCAGGAAATGGAGGGAGAATTTACAGAGGAAAAATCTGTCGGTAACTAGTAAAAATCCGTCGGTAATTTTTCGACGGAAAAAAAATTCGTCGGTAAATAATTTCCGACGGGGCTTTTACAGAGGGACAAAATCCGTCGGTAATTTTGTCGGTAACCAAAAATTCGTCTGTAATAAAGACTAAATCTGTTTGTAAATCTGTCTGTATTTATCCATTTTCTAGTTGTGTTTGTAGGATCTTTTAATTTAATACTTACTAATTCTTTATTTGTATTTTTAATATCTAAAGGATTATCAGCGCAAATTTCACCCAAAAGTTCTTCTATTTTTATTTCAAGATTATTTTTTGGGATATTTATCTGAAATATAAATTTAAATAACATGTTTCTAATATAGAAAATATTTTAAATTTTAAAATCTTATCTATAGTAGTAGTTGGTATTTTTATACGTTTTGATTTTTGATTTATTGAAGAATTGTGTGGAGCTTTTAAAACTATATATGTTAATTCTTGAATGAATGGATGATATAGCTTTAAGAAATTATTTCCTATGATAAAATCTATTCCAGAATCTAACATATATATAGATGGAACAATGAACCTATAATTTTGAATAAATATTTCAACCATTTCTGTTTTTTGGTCAATTTTATGTATTGATTTGTCAGCTATTCTAACTCTTAACGGTTTCTTTAATTTTTTCCAATCAAGTTTTATATTTGTACTGGCAAAGCATTGTGTTGCTCCAGTATCTATAAAAGCATTTATAAACTTTTCTGTTATTTTTATAGTAATAAATGTAGTATTATTGCTCAGTCTCTGAGTCTGTTTCTGAGACATATTCAAAAATATAGTCTAAATTATCATCTGATTCTTCTAATGGTTTTCTATTGATGTCATATAATCTCTTATAGTTCCTTTAGTATGAAACCCTATATAATTCCAGATATCTCTTTCAGACAATTCACTAAGTTTTGGATTAGTAAAGGCTTCTAATAAGAAGGAATTCAACCAGTTCTCGAAAATTTCTTTTTCATTCTTTTTACCGTCTAAATCGAGCATTCTTTCTCCTTCCTGTTCCTGGATTTTAGGAACGTATTTTGATGGTATTTTTGTATACTTTGAATTTTTATTCATAAATCCCTTTTTAAAAGCATAATTTTCAAAACCTGTTTCCCATTTAAATTGAGATTGATTATCCTTAGATGTTCCAGCTTCATTTTTTACTTGTATTGGAATTGCTGGTTCTTCATCACTTGAATAATCTAGGATGTGTTTTTCATTTTCTATATTTTCAGAATTTACTAGTTCTTCTTCTATTTGAAATTCTTGTTCCATAATATTATTTTCTTGAGCCATTTTTAATTGTTTAAAAAGCATTGTAACTTCTTCTAATTTTTCTTCAATATTCATAATTTTAATGGTGGTTTTACTTTTAGTTCTGTTATGTTGGCTATATTTTAAAATTTTTCTTTTTTGGGATTATCTTTCTGAAAATATTTATTTAATATCTGTTCAATTTCGTTTATATTGGATTCCTCTTTTTCCTTATTTCTTTGAAATTTTATGGATACTAATATTTCTTCAAGCATATCTACTATAGAATTTAATTGTGGGTTAAAAGTCTGATAAAGATGTGAAAAATCATTTCTATGGTAACATTTTTTAGAAACTCCGTGTGAAATATAAGTTTTTTCAGGTTTTTGAAGTCTTTCAATAAAACTTATAGTAAAATAAAGATTTTGAGAAAAATTATTTTGTATTGATTTTAAAAATTCAGTGTCAGTACAATTAACATTAGTTAAAATCATTAGTTTTTGATCTATTAATTTTGATAATTTAATTATTTCTTCTCTTAAATCTTTTAATTTATTTGTTTTTTTCATTAGGTGACGCTTTTCTTATAAAATGCTATAGTTTTAAATGTTTTGTAGTAAAAAATGTGGTTTAGAATGTATGGTTTAAATTTTACCACGTAAACATCTTTTAACAAAAGTTATTTTTAGAATCTTTATCTTAGCGGTGGCCAAATAGGATTCAGTCCACATTACTACTAAAAATAACCCAAAAGAATATTCAATTGTTCAAAATTGCTAAAAAAGGCCCACTTCATTAATTATAATTATTAAAATCGCATTAGCCATAATTAGATATTTCAATTAGAGAACAGCTAACAGTGATTCCTGTGACATAGCAGATATCTTGTCTCTGCCCATAACAACCACACTAACACACAGAACAAAGCAGAGGATGCCACGTCCTTTTCATCACGTGAAGAACATGAATACCTTCATCACCATTGCATTCACTAATAAATAGAGTATGGAATTTTTATAAAGTAATTGGCTAGGATTGGAGATTTGGCCCGTTACTCACTTACAAAACACAATCTAAAATAGCCTACTCCTTTTAGTGACGGGCCACACATAAACACAAGCATAGCACTCAGCTTGTGTTTTTATCTTCATCTCCTCTAGTTCTGGAAGATAAGAGGAGGACCCACATATATCTATTTCTACTTCTCACTCTAAGCCCAGAAAAAGAAGCAAATTTCTACTTCTAATTTCTAATTTTTGCTTCTTTTATTTTTGTGTCAGGATAGGATTTTGGTTTACTGGTTACTGTTCGAATTTTTTGGTCCAAAAGTAGTTTTTAGTTTGGGCTATTTCTTCGATTGACCAAATGGGACTGAGAACTTTTTTTTGGCCGACCAATTGATCCGTTTTCATTTTTCAGAGCCATGATATATTGGTATTTACAGTTTTTTTTTTGAAAATAAGAGCTCAACAAGCAAGTGGAGTAAAGTAAGACTAAGACAATAATAATAAAAATATAACAATTTTTATGTCATCTCCGACATAACCATCAACAACATGAGTTATTTACAACACCACTCCGTAGCACATGAAAATGATTGTTGCACACAGTCGTTAATTTCTGTTATCTTGCTGTAAAAAATGGCATCATTTCGGCGTAACCAAATATTCCATATAACTGAAAAGTATCCAAGTAGCCGATAGTTGCGCCTCTCTTTTCTCATCTGCACTGATCTCCAACTCTCAAAATGGTCCTTCAAGATACTCGGGACAACCCACATCTGTCCAAACGCCGAGATCCAAGCACACCACACCTGCCAAGAGTACTCACAAGTAATAAATAAATGTTGTATATTTTTAATATCTTTCTTACACAGCACGCACAAAGTATCATTCTGTTGTAGTATCCCCAACCTACTTAGTCGGTCCTTTGTATTGATCCGGCCTACCAATACAAACCAAGCAAATAACTCCACTCGAGGTGGAACTAGACCTTTTCAGATCTCGTTTGTGAACCTATCTCAGAAGCTCCTCATCCAAAGTCTCTTCCTGCAATACCTGAACGAATGAGTTAGTAGAATAAATGCATTCCTTATCAAATTTCCAGACCACTCTATCTTGCACATCTGCTATTAGTCTAACAAATTGCAAAACATGAAATAGTTGGTTCAATGTGTCTATCTCCCATTGTCGTAGTTCTCTTCTCCATTGGAAGTGCCAGACCCACTCTATCCCATCCCAGAACCCACACTCTCCAATTACTGATCCTTTTTTGTTTGAAATCAAGAAGAGTCTCGGAAAGAAGTCCTTCAGCTTCCCCACTTGCAGCCATGTATCCTCCTAAAATCTGGTGGATCTTCCATCTCCTACTTCCATAGCAAGGCCTTCAATCATCTTCTGCCTGACATGTTGCTCCCTTATTTGCACTTGACATATGTCTCTCCATGGTCCCCCTTTCTTCGGCAATGTCTGAGTTGACAACATGTGATTTGGGTTCAAGCTATTGCAGGAGCATACAATCTTCTTCCATAGGGGGCAGTCCTCCTTAGAGAACCGCCACCACCATTTAAATAGTAAAGCCATATTTTGAACCACCGCATCACCCACCCCCAATCCTCCTAACTTCTTTGGTGCCTGGATCAGTTCCCACTTCACAAGGGCCATACCAGGTCGACCATCATCCTTCCCCAAAAAGAACCTCCTCTGCAAGGATATAATTCTTCGTGCAACCGCATTAGGCATCTTGTACAAACTCAAGTAATAAATAGGTAGGCTGTTAATTACCGACTTAATAAGTACCATCTTACCAGCCTTACTAAGGATCTTTGCTTTCCACAAGCTGAGTTTCTCTTCCACCTTATCTAGAACCGGCTTCCAAGTTTTTACCAACCGCGGATTTGCTCCTAGGCTAATGCCCAGGTACCTCACCGGTAGAGCTGCCTCTTGACAACCTAGTAGCTGGCACATCTGATTGACCCACACTGAGATGCAGTTCACTGTTACCAAGTTAGACTTTTCAAAGTTAATGCTCAATCCAGACATCATTTCAAAACACCTTAGAAGCCTTTTATAGTTTCTCAGTGTCTCCTCCTCCGGTGGACAGAACAATATAGTGTCATCAACAAATTGTAAGTGTGATAACTATATATTGTCCCTACCGACTAAGAGTGGAGATATCCGACCATTTCTAACTGCCTCCCCGATCATCCTGTTAAGCACATCCACCACTAGAACAAACAAAAACGGCAATAAAGGGTCACCTTGACGCAGTTCCCTCTCCATCTTGAATGGTTTCGATGGTGACCCATTCACCAGAATAGAGATAGAAGCCGATGTAACACACTCCCTAATCCACGCCCTCCATGTTCTTCCAAAGCCCATCTTCTCCAGCACAGTATCAACAAAGCACCATTTGACTCTGTCATAGGCTTTTTGAAAGTCGAGTTTAATAATTGCTGATGCCTTCTTCTTCAGTTTTAACCATTGCACAGTTTCACATGCAATTAACGCTCCATCATGTATCTTTCTCCCCTTCACAAAGGCACTCTATGATTCTCCAACTAAGCCTGGCATAACACTCCTCATCCTACGTGTCAACAATTTAGAGATTACCTTATAGACACACCCAACCATACTGATAGGTCTGAGATCTTTTATCTCCTTAGCCCCAACGAATTTCGGAGCCAGCACTACCCATGTGACATTAGCGTCTGCTGGTAATTTTGCTGTCACAAAGAAATCAATCACAGCTGCAGTGAATTCCGTTCCAATCTCATTCCAATACTTTTTTATAAAATACATGTTGTATCCATCACTCCCTGGAGCCTTAGAAGATTCACAATCCCAAACTGCCTCCTTCACTTCCTCTACTGACGATAACGCCTCTAAGATTTCTACTTCCTTCCTCTCTAAACGATTAACTAATCCATCCCTAAAGGTCACCCTTGGGGACAATTCTTGGTGGTATAGGCATTTGTAAAAGTCCCGAACCGCAATCTTGATTCTTGCTTGATTCCTCACTAGCCTCCCATTAAGCCCCAATGACTCAATCCTGTTATTCCTTCTTCTCACTGAAGCTATATTATGGAAGTACCTTGAGTTCCGATCCATCTCATTGGCATGCCGAGATCTTGACATTTGCTTCCAATGCATCTCCTGTCTTAGATACCACTTTTCGTAACACCTCACTAATGTCTTTCTCCTAGCCTCTGTTGTACCATCATACCGTCCACTACTAACCATATCATCCACCTTCCTGATTTCTTTCTCAAGTTTCTTAATCCGCTCAGTGATGAATGAATTTTTGACGGTTTAGAATTTCACAAATGAAATATCGTTGAAGTATAGTCTCTAAACCAACAATAATCCTTTCATGCAAAAATTTGTTTGTCACTAGTACAAACCCCTAAAATTTATAAACCGAAGTATTTAAACCTCGGGTCGTTCTCCCTAGGAATTACAATGAAGTGTCTTGTTATTGGTTATGGATTGTATTTTGGGGTTTTGATATGGAGCATGAAAGATAAATGGCAAGAAAGTAAACTAATAGCTAAAAAGGTCTTGGCAAGGGTTGGTGGCCAAGGATCTCTATCCTAATCACTAACCACAATATGAGAATTGGCAAGGATTAATCTCATTAAATCATCCTCTAACTAGTAGTAAAGGAAAGTCAAATAAGCTATAT
The DNA here is from genome assembly GCF_000816755.2 of Arachis ipaensis. Classification (NCBI taxonomy): domain Eukaryota; kingdom Viridiplantae; phylum Streptophyta; class Magnoliopsida; order Fabales; family Fabaceae; genus Arachis; species Arachis ipaensis. Next base: position 98,936,427 of record NC_029786.2, on the reverse strand, counting down.
CAATCCTACTCCATAAGTCCTAACTCTCCACTAATTCAAGTAGTGAGAACTAGAGTTAATGGATCCCAATCATCAATTACTTGGACATTAGTAACTCAAGAGTTCCTAAGTTACCTTTCCAAGCCAAGAACATAAAACTCTACTCTAAAATCCAACCAAGCATTTCATCAAACACTTGGAAGGCATAAAAGGAAAGCATAGTAAAAGTGCAAGAAAAGTAAATCTACACTACTCAATTTGCAAGGAATTAAACAACAACAAATCAAATGAACACAATTATTATGATTTACCTTGAATTGAATTGAAAGAGAAAGGAAGGAACAAAAGTAGATCTACAACAAAATGTAAGAACAACATAAAGGAAATTACAACAAAAGGGTGGAAGAAGAATGAATGTAACAACAAGGAATTGAGAAGATAGAAGTAGAAGAAGATGAATTAAAATCTAGATCTAAAAACTAAACCTAATCCTAATCCTAATCCTAGAGAGAAGAGAGAGCTTCTCTCTCTAGAAACTAACTCTAAACTAATCCTAATGAGTGTGTATGATTGGAATTCCCCTTGCTCTTCAATCCTTGGCTTTAAATAGCATCTTTGGCGCCAAAGTTGGTTGGGATTGGGCCCCATAACCCTTGAGAATTCGTTGGTCACGTTTTTCATTAAAAAATCATAAACCAGCACCGACGCGTACGCGCACAGCACGCGTACGCGTCCATGGGGTGATTCGCAGGTGCGCGCAAGCGCCAGGTGTGCGCGCGCGTCCATGGGCAAGTTCAACTTCTTTGACTTTTCATGATTTCTCCACTTTGTATGCTTTCTTCTTCACTCCTTTGATCCATTCCTAGCCTTTTCAATCTGAAATCACTAACAAGTATATCAAGGCATCTTATGGAATCAAAGGTGAATGAAAAACCATCAAATTAAGGGTCTAAAAGCATGTTTTCACATCTAGGTACAAATAAGGAGACAATCACAAAACCATGCTATTTCATTGAATACATGTGGGTAAAAGGTGATAAAATCCCCAAAAATCAATAGAAGATAAACCCTACAAATGGGGTTTGTCAACCTCCCCACACTTAAACCAAGCATGTCCTCATGCTTAAACCAAGAATGAAGTAAAGGGCATGGCATTTATTTAATGGAAACTAACTAAGTGCAACCTACCTAAATGCAACTATCTAAATGAATACAATTGCTTGGTCGAAATAAATCAATTCCCAAGAAGCATATATGCACCAAAAATAAGGACATTTATTGTTTTTCGCTTTAAGGCTTGTAATGTGCTAAATTAAGGAATAAATGGGTTAAGCGTAGGCTCAAATTTGGCTAACAAAGGAAGATAAAAGGTAAGGCCATTTGGGTAAGTGAGCTAATAAAATGATGGCCTCAATCACATAAATGCATGAATACACAAAATAATGGACATATAGATTCAAACAAATCAAAGATTACAATCATAGAAAGAGAATAATGCACACAAGAAGGAAAAATAAGTGGTTATAAGATGTAACCACACCGTTAGGCTCAAATCTCACAAGCTTGTGTTCTTAGCTCATAAATCATGTTCCACAAAATATATAATTCAAGCAAGTTCTATGAAAAGTTTTCCACTCAAATCAATTGACATGCCCTATAGATAGAAATCTTGAAAAATTCTCATTATCTTGACTAAGCTTATTGTGTATACATATGCAAAAATAAGAAAATGCAAGTAAAAATCCTAAAATCCTAGAATGAGATGCAAAAGTGTTGGGATTAGAAATTTGTCACCCAAAATCGCCGACCGGTCGGACGACCTCCCCACACTTAAAAGTTTGCACCGTCCTCGGTGCACTCAAAGATGAGCAAGGGGGTACGGCGACTCTCCGGATTGCTATGTGTTCTTTCTTCCGCTTCCATGGTTGCTTGTGGTGTATTCGTTATGAAAAACAAAAATATAACACCATAAGATGAGAAGATATAAAAGCAAGGAAGCATACATTGTTGGAATGAGGTAAATCACTAGAATGAGGTGAGTGAATTAGTGTGACATTAAGAAATATTAGGTGTGTGAATTCTAAATTGCGCGGTTTAGAATACACATTAGCATAAAAGCTATGTCACAAAAGAAGCATGCACTTCACTTATCCTAGTGTGTTTGAGATGCTTTAAGTAAGCTTGTAAGGTAAGACAAGCATTAGAGAAGCATGAAAGCATTCAAGTCAAACACATATGGGTGCATATAATCATGAACACAATGCATTAAGGTAAATGGACAACATCATCCATCAAGAGGTTGCCTAATCGAGGGAAAAGGATCCAAATCACATGGTGGCTAGCTACAACATGCAATTCAAAAGAGTTATAAGCTCGAAGACAATTCTCATCACTTGGTATTTTTTCAAAAGGTAAGCATGAAGAACTCAAAACCAAGTAACAAAATATAACCTCAATCATAGAATCCAACAAAGATTATCTAAAAACATTCATGCTAAAATAGCATTTAGGCAATAAGGGATATAGCAATGTATAGTAAACAAAGTCAATACTCCAACACTTATGATGAAAAGAGAGAAAATAAAATGAAAACTAAACTAAAACTAGCTAATCAACTAACTAACTAACTAATTTGTTAACTAAAATAAATGGTTGTCCATGGTGTTTGGAAGTGTTGGACGAGGGGTAGGAGAAGGGAAGAAGAAAGGAGAAGGAAAGAATTGAAAAGAGGAGAAGAAAAGAAAAGTGGATGGGAGAAAGAAATCCGCGCGTACGCACACATGGCGCGCGCGCGTCGTTGGCTTATTTCGAGAGTGGCGCGTACGCGTCATGTGCGCGTGTGAAGGATGCTTCCAACCACTAACCATCTCCTTTTTACTCTTAAAGCCACAAATATGTCTTAGTTGACCATCCGTCTTAAGTAAACCATATTCAAGGGGAATAATAAAGCTTGAGCATAAGGAATTTACCCACTTGAATGAGAGAATGGATGGTGGTGGCTTGGGGAGAGGTATCTCCAACGTGCTAGCAAGCTTTACTCCCTTGTGTTCTTCCTTGTCAATCTCCACCTCTTCATAAACTTCTTCATTCTCAATCCTTTGTTCATCAACTTCATCTAACTCGTCTCCATCACTCAAGTCATAAATGGGAGGTTGAGAGAAATCTACCTCCATATCATTTTTAAATTCATTGGGAGAAGGTTCTTCAAATTCAAAGGATTCTTCACCAAGAAGATTGGGTGCATGATCTTCATCACCAAGGGAACTCAATTCTTGCTTCATTCTCTCCAAGTCTTCATATAGAATATGCCTCGGAGGTTGTGCACATTCCTCCTTAACATCAAATTTACTCTTCTTGGAGGGATTTTCTTTGATTTTAGCTTCCCATGGAGGTTCCGCATCTCCTAAGTCTTCAACCACTTCTTCCTCTTCTTTAATGATCATAGGCTCCTCCAATTGTTCTAATACAAAGTGGCATTCCTCCTTTTCCACCGGAGTTTCTAATCTTTCCTTCATGCTATGCTCTTTAATTGGTTCTCCACATGTGATCATGGGAGTGCTTTGAGTGCTCAAGCATTGGGAGGCTAAAATGCTTACTACCTTGGTCAAGGTAGCCATAAATTCTAGTGTCTCCCTTTGCATTTCTCCTTGCCCTTGAAGTATAAGGCTAAGGGTTTCATCCATTGAGAATTGGGGTGGATAAGAGGGTTCATTGTCTTGGAGAAAGAGTTCATTATAGGAAGGTGGTTCTTCTTGGTAAGGTGGTGGTGTGTATTGAAGTGGTTCTTGGGAGTAGTAATCTTGGAATTGTGGTTCCATGTATGGCTCATATGGTTCAAAAGGAGGTTGGTATGGTAGGTAAGGATCATGGTCATATGGAGGTGTTTGTTGAAAATAGGCTTGTGAGTGTGGTTGAGACTCATGTTGAGGATATGACTCATAGGCATATAATGGTGGTTCTTGGAAATCACAAGGAGATCCACCATAGCCATTTGATTGATATGCATCAAAGAATGGCTCTTCCTCATAGTGCATTGGTGGGGGTTGTTGCCAAGAGGATTGATCATAAGCATATGGCTCCTCCCACCTTTGGTTATCCCATCCTTGACACACATCTTCATTGTAGCTCCCATCACCTACAACATAGTTGTAATCACACTCATAGCCAAAATGAGAATTCATAATGGAAAGAGAAAACAAAAATCAAAAGATAATGGAAAATAAGAGAAATAAAATTCTACAACTAGCAAATAAAGCAAAAAGCAAGATATTCACACTATTCACATATGTACAATAACCAATAACATAACACCATTGCAATCCCCGGCAACGGCGCCATTTTGACGAACGGATTTTTTGACGGTTTAGAAATTCACTAATAAAATCTCGTTGTAAAGTATAGTTTCTAAACCAAGCAATAATCCTTTCATACAAAA
>NC_029786.2:98931289-98931564 GCF_000816755.2 Arachis ipaensis | reverse complement strand
CCAGTTTGGGCGTTCAACTCTGGTTTTGGATCCTTTTCTGGCGCTGGACGCCAGATTTGGGCAGAAGGCTGGCGTTGAACGCCGGTTTACGTCATCAATTCTTGGCCAAAGTATGGACTATTATATATTGCTGGAAAGCCCTGAATGTATACTTTCCAACGAAATTGGAAGCGCGCCATTTTGAGTTCTGTAGCTCCAGAAAATCCACTTTGAGTGCAGGGAGGTCAGAATCCAACAGCATTAGCAGTCCTTTTTCAACCTCTGAATCTGATTTC
>NC_029786.2:98926646-98930909 GCF_000816755.2 Arachis ipaensis | reverse complement strand
TTCCCCTTGCTCTTCAATCCTTGGCTTTAAATAGCATCTTTGGCGCCAAAGTTGGTTGGGATTGGGCCCCATAACCCTTGAAAATTCGTTGGTCACGTTTTTCATTAAAAAATCATAAACCAGCACCGACGCGTACGCGCACAGCACGCGTACGCGTCCATGGGGTGATTCGCAGGTGCGCGCAAGCGCCAGGTGTGCGGGCGCGTCCATGGGCGAGTTCAACTTCTTTGACTTTTCATGATTTCTCCACTTTGTATGCTTTCCTCTTCACTCCTTTGATCCATTCCTAGCCTTTTCAATCTGAAATCACTAACAAGTATATCAAGGCATCTTATGGAATCAAAGGTGAATGAAAAATCATCAAATTAAGGGGCTAAAAGCATGTTTTCACATCTAGGTACAAATAAGGAGACAATCACAAAACCATGCTATTTCATTGAATACATGTGGGTAAAAGGTGATAAAATCCCCAAAAATCAATAGAAGATAAACCCTACAAATGGGGTTTGTCACTCAGCCATATTCCCAAAATGCTGCTTGTGCCATCTACATAGTGGTTCCGACAGTGCTTTCATTTTTTGTAAGAATTGTACGTCGCCTAGTTCCCTCCATTCTTCCTTGACCATTCTCAAGAACCCTTCATGCATGAACCACGAATTCAAGCTACGGAATGGTCTTGGACCCTCAATTCTTCTGCTGTCTTCCATAATCAAAGGGCAGTGATCCGCTAAGCCTCTCGGGCCACTCCTTAGACGCGTCTCTGGATACACATCAAGCCACCCCAAGGAGACTAGGCTCCTATCGATACGACTGCACGATTGTCCTCTAAACCATGTATACTTTCGGTCATTCAGTGCCAAATCAATCAACTCTATATCATTCATCCATGTCCTAAACTTTGCCACAGATGCTGATAATGTAGTCGCTCCTTTCCTTTCTTCTAAATGCAAAATTTCATTAAAATCCCCCAAAATACAGAGCGGCACCTGACACAATCCTGCAATATAACTCAATTCTTCCCACATGGAAATCTTCTCAGCTCTTTCATGCGGTCCATATACTAAGCAAATAGCACAATGAATGTTATCTTTTACCACAACTCCTTCTATACACATCCATCTGTCCCCTTTATAGCAGTTATACAGTTTAAAGGCCGCTTCATCCCATATTAGCAATAACCCTCCAGAAGCCCCAATAGAACTTACAGACTCCCAACATGTTCTGCCACTTCCCCAGATACGCACAACATCAAATTTAGTTATTAATTCTTTTTTTGTTTCTATCAGGCCCAACATATCCAACCTAAACTTATTTTTGAAAGACTTTAGCATACTAACTTTTGCAGCACCTCCCAACCCCTGTATATTCCAAGAACTAAAAATCATTTAACCAAAATATTAGACACCTGTTTACGGTTTTTTGGCCGGCTTCTTCGGACCTTTTCTTTTTGCTTAGCCTGCTGCCGTTTGATAGCAATAGCTTCATTTTGCTCTTGCAGAATAGCCATGATGTCCTCCTCATCACTGCACTGAGCTCCTGACTCTACAGCTAGTTTTTAAGCCTCTTTGTTCTCAGCCATCTTCTCCTCCCAACTCGGCCTCTGTTCCTTAGGATCTAGGTTCCTGCCATCATCCAAACTATCTCCCGTCTTTGAACCTGATTCTGCACTATTCTCCTTTTCTTCCTCTTCTCCGTTACCATTCTGAGCCAATCCATCCAACAAGATCTCCCCCTCTTCCGGTCCCAACCCAGGCTTGCCTCGAATCTGCCGGTCTGCTTCTGCTGTATTGCAGTTTCTGCTCCTGCCAACAACATTACCCTGGCCCGTATCTCCTTCCATTCGCGTTCTCCTTGACTCGTCCAAGCTACAGGAAATTTGGTGGGCATGCCTAGGTTTAGTGTTCAAGGCCGTCTCCTTCCTTAGTTCACTCTCGTCAATGGTTGCTTCCACAGCTGAGGTCAATCCTTCATCAAGCCCGCCCGCTGCTTCCTCCGGTGCGCCCTCCTCTGTCTCGCGGCGCGGTCCACATTCCTCATCTGCCCAGTTTCGCGCCTTGTCCCCTACCACATTCATGCGTCCATGCTTAAGACCCGGGCTTGCTTACCTTCTTCCCTGCCGGGTTGGCACGTCGGATACACCCCTAGCCTCCGACTCGGTGCGTCCTGAATCCTGCTCCCCCTCATGCCGCGTCCCGTTGTGTTCTTCCCAGCGCCTTGGAGCTGCCGTTCTCGAAGGAACCTGAAGCAAGGGCATGGGATCCTGCCGGGTCATAAATGGGACCGGGTCAGACCCAGCCCGGTTTGGTAGCCCAGCATTAAGCCTAGCCCAGCGTGCTGTATTCCTCCCCCAACAAACATGTTTCCTGATGGTCTTTTGGGCCTTGTAATTCCCAGACCATTAGCATCCTTTATTCCTTCATGTATTTGGCAAGTCAATCCTTCTTCATAATTATTAGAAATCGTTTTCTCTGATCAATATCCTTATTTATTTCATATGATCCATGGGAATCTGTCTTGTCCATTAATGCCACATAATTGTCATTTCTGTCAATCAAATTTGAATTTTTGTGATTCCATTCGTTCAAATCAAGTTTTAAAATTACCATTATGTCCTTATCTTGTTCCTCGTTTCTATGTTCTACCATCATCAGCACCGCCGCCTGATCCCAATCTACCATCCTCCGTTCAGCTCCATGATTCAATATGCAACCCGAACTTCCATGCTGCGTCACTTCTATATTTATCATGTGCCTGTCCCCTGTCTCTTCCTGACTCTTTTGAAAGCATTCCTCCCGATACACCTTTCCACCCACTTCTCTTACAAGAATGTCAAACCCGCTTGTCTCTATTGTAATGTGAATCCATTCGTTAATCAAATCAAAAACACAGTATCAATTAGAACTTTACTGACACTGAATGAGTTACACGATTCCGTTAGTTTATCGCACTCCACCACTTCACCTCATTGATCCCCTATTCTGCAAAAAGTATCATTTGACCATGCATGCAATGGAACTCCATAACACTCCAACCAAACTCTTCTCGACTCACTTTTCTCAGTCTCATCCCATCTCCATACCATATAAAACAACTTTAATAAATCGTTCATTCTAAAAGTGGAAGCTTCTTTAGCACTAAGTACCGTATCGAACGTAATCATTGCTTTATATGCCCCTAACTCTCTTACCTGTGTTACACATGGCCAGTCCCTCAAGATCTTTTCCTGCAGCGACTGAAAATCAATTACCGATTTCGTACCTCCGATAATGCTTCTCTGTAGCCAGACGACATTCTCGCTTGCTATCGGTACTTCTAGCTTCTTAGTCCATCCATTACTAATTGGATCTTTGACAGGTACATGTGACGCCTGCCTCTCCGCTTTCACTTCAGCTGCTCCCACACTCTTTATCTGTGGCTGGCTTCCTCCCACATCGTGTCTGGTGATCACCTTCACTCCTTTACCCTTCGGATTTTGCATCACAGCTCCTCTTCTATATTTGGCTTCACCGACGAACATTCTTTTACCTCTCAACACCAAACCGTTCATTTCTGTAGTAGCCTTCAAAGCCCCTCCCTTTGTAGTGTACCGTATAAAAGCAAACAGATATATCCGGCAATTTTTTTCTTTCGCGACAGATATATGTCGATGATCCTACCTGTCAATTTGAACGTATTAAAAAGTTCTCTTTTTGATATATCCTCTGGCAAATTATCGATGAAAATGGAGAAAGAATCAAGCTCCAATCGTTGATACTCTTCTTTGTTCCAAACCCTAGGATCTTTGCCATGTTGACCTTGTGTACTTGTTCCCCTCCCTGTGTTTCCCCACCTCACATGCTCTCGTTCCCCCTCTCGCTCTCATTCCCTCATTGTTCTTTTTTCATCTTGTTTATCAAGAAGCATTTATTTATAGTAAGTTAGTAACCATGTGGGTGTGACCTGGTGATTTATCGTCTAGTTTGTTAATTAAAAAAAAGTTAACTATTAATTTAGAAATTTGAATCCTCTAAATTTTGAATTTTCACTTTAGAGGAAAAAGTGTCATCTCTCACCTTTGAATAATTTCTCTATCATATTTTCTCTTGGTCCCACCTATGAAATAAATGGTGAGAGATTATACTTTACCCTCTAAAGTGAAATTCAAACTTTAGAGAATTCAAATCCTTAATTTGGTATCGAAAGTTTCAATCGCTAACAAAAAAATTTTAAAAAATATTTTTGACAAAAAATTTACGAATGATTTGAAAATACGACAAAAAAATT
>NC_029786.2:98920910-98926635 GCF_000816755.2 Arachis ipaensis | reverse complement strand
TTTACATTAAAATTTTATCTTTAAAGTCATTATTTAGAATACATATTTAATATCTAATTCTTTTTGTCATATTTTTAAATCTTTTGAGAGCTTATTTATTGTTAACATTTTTTTTGGGTTCTTTTATCAGCGATGTGAATTTTCGGATACCATTTCAGTAGTTTACTCTTAAAAATAACGCCATTAACTATAATAAAACAACCTGGTCAAACAATTTTACCAACCAAGTCCTAATCAAATCAGATACACGTGTTTTTTTTTTTTTTGATGTAGTTGTTATCTTCTTTTTCAATAACAAGGGTCGTCATCTTCAACAACTTTTTCTTTCTCTTCTTCTTGTGCACGCTTTTTCTTTAACAATATCGTCGTTATTATCATCGTCTCTTATTTGATTTCTTCTCCTCTTTTTTTTTTTTACTTCTCATCCTCCTTTATTATCATCATCTTCTTCTTTTCTTATATATGTTCATAAAATTAGAACACAAAAATTTTGATTCACATCACAAAAATTTTAGTATAAACAACACAAATTTTAAAGAATCACATGTCTAAAATATTAACACCCAACTACAAAATACACACAACACTAAAAATTTAGTGTACAACACATAAAATTTGGTACACAACACAAAAATTAAAAAAAATATAAATGTAAAAAATATTGATAACTAACAAACAAAATATATATAATACGAAAATTTTAATATACTGTACAAAAATTTTTGATACACATTATAAAAAAAATTTATGCATAATACAGAAATTTATAAAAGAATATAATTGACTCACCAACTGATAAAATATATTTACAACAAAAGTTTATATACTATGGATAAAAATGTTTATGTTGTGTATACAAATTTTTATGCTATATTAATAAAATTTGTGCTGTGTGCAAAAATTCATCTACTATGTGTAAAAAATTTTGTGTTATATCAATAAATTTTTGTGTTCTCCAATAAAAAATTTTATACTAAAAAAACATGAAAAAGAAAAAATAATAATGTATACGAGCATATCCTTTTTAGAATTTAATTAACATATTTATTTTGGTAAATATTTTTTAAATTATTTATTTTAGTAATTATTATAATTATTTTATTTATTAAAATAAAAAATTCGGTTTATTTAAAATAGACAAGAGAAACAAACGAAATTGTAATATATTTTTACAATTTTATTCTTTATTAAAATCATAACATTACTATACATCCCTACATATGACTATTGTTAGGTATATGAAGATGGTAAGATGACAAAATCTTATATTTGTGTAGTGGTTTTAAGGCACGATTAGATCGCTTTCTTTAGAGAGATATTTGTCCCCACACTTAGTTGCTATAGGGTTGATGACAATACTCTCCCAGGATACAATGAAACCTAAGAATTTCTTAATTAGTAATAGTAAGAAATTCTCAACTCTCTTGAACAAAGAAAATCTCTTAATGGTTGAGTAAATTGTACACTTAGTACTACCAATCTGAAATAGTGGATAAGGACTTATTTATACATATTGCACGTAGCAATTATGATTAGTTACGTATACAAATGGTTGTGTCTTTTCTATTGCCAATAGATACAATGTTTTGAACATACACAACTCTTAAAGAGTTGTATCCCTTTAGCCAATAGACACAATGTTTTGAATATACACAATCCTTAAAGAGTAGTGTCCCTTTAGCTAATAGGCACAATGTTTTGAACATACACAATCCTTAAAAGGTTGTGTCCTTTGAACCAAATGATAATAAACGATTAGTAACCGTTTATTAATATTAATAATATTAATATCAATAATATTAATAATATTAATTAATAAAATTTGTAAATACCTTTCAATTCCCACTATTTACAAAATTTAAATGTCATTCAAGTATATGCATAAAGAATGTGTCACTAAGATTAAACATTCTTTTAGTGTAAATTTTAAAGTTCTAACGAAGTAATATGTGTCTAATCGATTAAACCTATACTCTATATGCTAGTACCAAAAATCACACACATTACTTATACCCTCCAAGTTCAAGAGTTTACAATTTTAAGCACTTATATGGCCTTGTGCTCATCCTGGTTTCATGAATATTTACGAGAATAAAACCTCTAAAATTCTCGATTAGAGCGGCACCACTCTTATATTCATATAGGTGGAATCTTTTGATAGATAATATTATCATTCCATTAAGAGTTTAAACTCATCCTCCTAATTTATTGTAAATAGCACTAAATCCTATACCTTAGTGCTCTAATTGCTAAATAACTTGTTATTACCCATTAAACCTTGAAACTAGTGGTCTACTAGAATAAGGTTGGGTTCCCATCATTTCGCAATAATAGGTTTTAATCCCATTTTAGCAGTAGTTTATTTGATTTTATCCCTTGACAAACCTTTAGTCAAAGGGTCTGCTAAATTTCCTTGAGATCTTACATAAGTAATGGTAATTACACCATCATCTATTAGTTGCCTCACAAATTCATGTCTCAAACTTATATGTCTAGACTTTCCATTATAAATCTTATTATATGCTCGAGACATGGTTGATTCACTATCACAAAAGATTGAAATGGCTGTCGTTTGCTGTGGCCATAGCTTTATATCATATAACAGATTTCTTAACCATTTGCTTCTTTACCTGCGGCTGATAAAGCTACAAACTCAGCCTCCATAGTAGAATGTGTAATACATGTTTATTTCTTTGAGGCCCAACTTATTGCTCCACCACCTATGGTGAAAATCCATCCTGAAGTGGATTTGTTGTCACTAAGATTTGTAATCCAACTTGCGTCGGAATAACCTTCTAAAACTGCGGGATAATCACTATAATGTAATCCCAAGTTTATGGTTTTCTTGAGATAACCAAGAACTCTTGTTATAACTTTCCAATGTTGATTGTTAGGCTTTCCTGTAAACCTTGATAATTTGCACACAGCAAATACTATATCAGGTCTAGTACAATGCATTGCATACATTAAACTTTTTCAATACCTTTTTGATATAATAAGATTGACTTAAAGTAAAGCCAACTTCATTCTTATGCACCTTTATGCCTAATATTGTATCAATTTCATTCGAATCTTTTATCTTGAATTTATAAGTTAGATACTCCTTCGTTATACAAATTCCTTCTAAATTTGTTCTGATGATTAACATATCATCAACATATAAACAAATGATTACTTCATAATCTTTAGTAAAAATTTTTGAGTAAATACATTTATCCGCACTATTATGTGAGAAGCCATTTGATAACACCACTGAATCAAACTTTTCATGCCATTGTTTAGGCGCTTGTTTTAGCCCATATAAAGACTTAATTAATTTGCAAACTTTCTTTTTATTTCCGGGTAGCACATAGCCTTCCGTTGTTCCATATAAATTTCTTCATTAAGATCTCCATTTAAAAAAGTCATTTTAACATCCATTTGATGTATATGAAACTTATGTATGGATGCTAATGCTATAAGAGCCCTAATAGAAGTCATTCTTGTCACATGTGCGTAGGTATCAAAATTGTCTAGATCTTCTTGTTGTCTAAACTCCTTGGCCACTAGCCTTGCTTTAAAGGTTTGTAATGAACCATCAGTGTTATACTTTCTTCTAAATACCCACTTACATCCTATAGGCTTTGATCCTAGAGGAAAATCAACCAAGACCCAAGTATTGTTAGATAATATTGAGTCCATTTCATCATTTATTGCTTCTTTCCAAAAAGCAGAATCCCTTGAAGTCATAGCCTCTTTGAATGTTTGAAGATCACCCTCTATGTTCATAACAATAGGAATCTTGTTTGTTACAGAATTCCTAGTTCCTTCTACCAAAAAGGTGATAGCCTGAGAAGAAATAAAATTTGAATCCAAGTCCATTTCTTTTCTTACTCTCAAGCTCTTCCTTGGTTCAATCAACTCTTTGTCACTTAGACGTTTATTATTTTGATTATTTATTTCTTGTGAAATATTAGTATCATTTTGGGGATACTCTGAATTAGAAGTTGAATCATTGATAAATTTATTTTCAATAAATTCTACTTCTCTTGATTCAACAACTACATTAGACACTAAGTCTAATATTCTATATGCTTTAGAATTTTGAGCATATCCTATAAAAGTGCATTTTATAGCTCTTGTCCCCAATTTGGTTCTCTTTTGATAAGGAACTCGATAAAAGGCTAAACACCCCCACACTTTAAGATAATTTAAATTAAGTTTCCTTCCTTTCCAAATTTCATAAGGAGAAACATTTCTATATCTTGATGGTATCCTCTTATGGATATGACATGATGTCAATAATGCTTCACCCCACAAATTGTAAGCAATTTTGCATTTAGTAACATTGAATTAACCATATCCACTAAGGTATGGTTTTTTCTTTCCGCCAAACTAGTTTTGTTGTGGAGTATATGGAGCGGAAGATTCATGTACAATACTATGTAATTCACAAAAGTGATCAAATTCATTAGAAAAATATTCTTCACCTTGTAATGATTCAAGGATCACTACTTGTAGATCACGAAGTCTACTTACAAGGATTTGTAATTCATGAATTTGATCCATAATATCATTCATAATAAATTCAAAATATTTCATCATAGTAAACTTATCTATTCCTTGTCGTTTAGTATTGTACTTTTCTTCAAAAGATTTCCAAATCTCCAATGGTGATTGAATTAACATATGACCTCGACATACAATAGTATCTGCATCATGTTTCTTCTTCAATTGAACAATCTTTTCTTCCTCTTCCAGTTTGAAACTTCTAGCAGCATTGGCAATTGGTGTAGTCTTTGTGTTAATCACAAATGCAAGATTGAAAACTGAAAGAAGAAACATCATTTTGTCCTTCCAACGGTTGAAGTTTGTTCCATCAAAGCGATCTAACTTGACAAACTCTTGATTCATGACCTTGAACGTGGTGTTTTGATCTTGTGCCATCTTCAAGTAATATATCTCTAAAAATGTTGGGTATATGAAGATGGTAAGATGACAAAATCTTATATTTGTGTAGTGGTTTCAAGGCACGATTAGATCGCTTTCTTTAGAGAGATATTTGTCCCCACACTTAGTTGCTATAGGGTTGATGATAATACTCTCCCAGGATACAATGAAACCTAAGAATTTCTTAATTAGCAATAGTAAGAAATTCTCAACTCTCTTGAACAAAGAAAATCTCTTAATGGTTGAGTAAGTTGTACACTTAGTACTACCAATCTGAAATAGTGGATAAGGACTTATTTATACATATTGCACGTAGCAATTATGATTAGTTACGTATACAAATGATTGTGTCTTTTCTATTGCCAATAGATACAATGTTTTGAACATACACAACTCTTAAAGAGTTGTATCCCTTTAGCCAATAGACACAATGTTTTAAATATACACAATCCTTAAAAAGTAGTGTCTTTTTAGCAAATAGACACGATATTTTAAACATACACAATCTTTAAAAGATTGTGTCTCTTCAACCAAATGATACATTAAAAAAATATTTATACAAAAAATTAATGTAAATCCAAAAAAATTCTTTAAAAAATGGAGTGTGTTAGAGTTTTAGGGATCACCTTAAACGTTACGTTGTCATAGATGCTTTTTCGTTTGTTCGGCGTACATTACATTTAGGGATGGCAACACCACTTGAACCTGTGGGTATCCATTCCGCACCGAAATGGATTTTTAGCAGGACAAATTTTTTGGGAGAGCGAAACGGGACCGGGTTTAGATAATACCCGTC
>NC_029786.2:98901927-98920851 GCF_000816755.2 Arachis ipaensis | reverse complement strand
AGCGGATACCCGCAAAAACGAGTTAGAATTCTACTTTTTACTACTCACAAATAAGAGTAGAACAAATTATATATGAATTATTATAGTACGAAACAGAGTTAAGCAAAATAAAAATCCGTCCCTACCCGACCTATCCCTATCCGACCCGTTACCACCCTTAACCAAATTTATTATTAAGGGCAATATCTTGCAACCTTATCATATCCCCTATCTCCAATTATTATTGGTCCGTGAATTGGAAGATGATATGGTAATTGTTTATGAAAATATTTTATTATCGTATTTGTTTAAAGTTTTAAAATTTAATTGTCCGGAATAATTTATTTCAAAGAATTTATTGCCAAAATTTAAAATTTTTATGCTCATCTTAAAAGGTGAGTATTTAATATCCCATGTTAAGAAAATAAAATTTTTATTCCCATCTCAAAAAGTGAGTATTTAATGTCTCTAGTTATTTTATTTTTTTATCATAGAGTTCTTCCTTTTATTGGTATTGGAATATTTTGAAAATAAAAAATTTATTTCGGATATAATATTTCGAAAAATATAATTTTTTGAAATATATTTTTCACCTTGAAACACATACCAATTAAAAAGTTAAATACATATTTCAAATTTAAGAGATTCAAATTCAAAATGCAAAAAGTTAGGGATAATATTTTTTTATTAATATTAGCTAATATTTTAGATTAATATTTTGTTTTAATACTATTATAATTTAAAATTCAAAATTTAAAATTTAGTATAAAAATATTTTTGATAGCCAAGTATTAATAAAAAACAATAAAATTTATTGGTTATATCACATTACTTAATTCAAAATTAACCCAACACAGAATAATTGAGGCCTCAAAAGAGATACTAAACCAAAAAAAGTTGCTTACAGAAAAACATTTTTATTTAATTTACTCATTTCTCAAAGGTAAGCGAGGGCGAAGATGGTTAAGGAAGCAGTTGAGACATTCGAGAAAATGGAACAATATGGGTTATAATCGGTATTTCAATATTTTAAAGATTTAAACATAAATTGATCAATTGATTCACCAAAATATTCAGAAACCATTGTAACACTCACCCTCTCTGCATTTTAACAAAAGATAAATTAGGCTATCAGACGGAAAAAAAAATCTGAAAAAGATAAACCATTTAGGTTGTGTATGTCTGTTCTAATAATGCATGTAAGGGGGGACCAAAATGCAAGGTACTTGTCTATGACTCTGCATGTGTCCTACCACTTTCCATTTTTTTTCCTTCAAGGTTTATAGTATAGGTGGTGTTTTTTTTTAAGGAAAAAAAAAAATCAAAAGTTAGATATTAAAAATTTAAAACTCAAACTAAATATGGAATTATACACAACAAATAGGCTGCGTTTATTTACAGAGATATGACACTGAGACAGAAACACAGTGACACAAAATCGTATTTGACAGAAGAGATATGGACAGAGACAATGTGTCCAAAGACACTGAATTAGTATATTTTGTATCCATCTTGACAGAAAAGATACAGAGACACTAACAAGGGACACAACTTTTTTTTTTCATTATTATTGTTAATTTTTTATAATTATATTTTTTTATTATATTTTTCATCTCAAATTTTTTAAATGAAAAAAAATGAGATTAAATTAGATTTTCATAATTTATTCTAGTTTATCACCAAATAAGATACAAAAACACAAAATTTTGTGTCTATGTCATTATCTTGTGTTCTTAAAAACAAACGAAACTATACAAACATACACTACTTAAAACCATTATCATCAAAATCGGATTAAACCAGTCAATTTAACCGAAAAATTAGTGATGATTTAGTAGTTTATTCAGTTCAATTTGCTAGCAAAATCGTACCTGCATTTACCAATCAATGACAATGATAATCAAGCCCATTAAAAATTAGGCAGGTGCATCAGCGCCCAACTGAAACATAGAAAAAAGTTTTCACCAATACTCTGGCGGTAGAGATTTTGAATTCAATTCCAAAATGTACTTGGCATTTGGCAAGTTTTGAACCTTCAAGCTTGAGATTGGGAAGCTTATTAGCCGCTTGCTTTTGTACACCAAATTTTCTTTTATTAAGTGTTTTCTTAATATTTATTTTGAAGGTTCTAAGTGAGTTGAAAAGGGAGAAGGAGTTGAATCAAGGAACTGTTTTGAGTGTTTAATAAAATAGATTGTCCAGTGTAAATTTTATGAAATTATTTTTATTTTTATTTCGTTTTGCAATAGCAGAATAGTTTGAAATTGAAAACTGCAGAGATGAGAGATATAGAAGATTAATATCAGGATATATCTTGATTCAGCTACAAAATATAATATGATTTATGTCTAATTTTTACTACAATAATGATAAAATTTTTATTATAATTAAAATTGATTATATTATAAATATTAATTCTAAGAAATTTATACTCTTCTAACATATTTAAGCTAATTAACCAAAATTTAAGTAACCTTCGATGCTAACCCAATTTAAATAAGAGAAATGAAGTGCACTCTAATATCAATATATTTTTAAAAATAAATATTCAAATAAAAGAATAAATGTCTTTTGTGTGATCAATTCTTTTTATCTTTTATATCTCTCAATATAAGCTCAATTTTTGACAATTAAAAAATATGAACACATTCAAAAACAAAAAAATAAAGTTGTGTATACGATCTAAATTTTGCTCAAATTTTTTTTTCCTTAAATGAATCTTTTATATATAGAACTTCATCCCTCTTCTTCAATGTTAAAATATTTTTTTTATTAAACTAGCCGTATACTATTTAATTTATATTTGTAACTATTGTCATTGATATTTAACTAAATAATTATCTAATTATTTTTAATTATTATTTTTATATTAAAATATTTGTATGTGAACAGTAATCTTAAATATAATAAGAATAAGATAAGATTCCCCCGTCCACTTCATGTAAGAATTAAGATCCATGTGGAGTGAATCAAATTATTTTTGGGGACAGGATTTCGACCGATGGAGTCCCACAGTCACGACTTTAGCTTGGGATTGATTTGTACTATTAAACAAAGGGGTTTAGTAATGTATGTGCTCGTGGATATAATATATTGTGGAGGTAAGATTATATATAGTACAAATAAGGTTTTCTTTTTTAAATATGTACTTCCTTAGGAATAATCTACCAAATATTGTGGTTGTGTTTTTTTTTTTCGTGTTTGAATTAAATAATTAATCAATATAATCTTTTTGGTCGCTAACATAAATTGTGCAATCCTTCTTTATTTATTTTTTTAAGAACTTTTTTTCTTATTCTTAACAATTATTTTTTACATATAGTGATTTACACATACAAATCATTTATATTCTTCTTTTTGTTTTTTCTCCTCCTCCTGACACTTCATCTTCTTCTTCTTTTTTTCTTTTTTTTTTTCGTTATTTTTCTCTTTCGTTATCGTCATCACCAACACCACTACCACCTCCTCCTCTCCCTCCTCCTCCTTTTCTCGTTGGACTTTTTTCTCCTTCTTCCTTTTCCTCCTTCTCCTCCACTATCTTCATCATCATCGTTATAGCATCATTGTCTTCTTCTTATAGGTATCGTCGTTATCGTTATTGTCGTTATTGTTATCGTTATCGTAGAAATTTTGCCATATTGATAATGTTGCCTGATCCAAAATTTTTGTCATAAAATTTTCTCAATTTGTGTAGTTGCGATAAATTTCAGAGTAAAACTAAGATATTTAGGTGTATTATTTAAGAATTTTTGATGGATTTATACTGATAAATTCTACATAATGCAAAACTCTTCCTCTTCATCATCTTCATTTTCTGCTACTTCTTCTTTTTTTAATCATCATCACCATCTTTTTCTTCTTTTTTCTTATTCATCTTTTCTTTCTTGTTTTACCCTATCAAATTTCTTCTTATTTTACTCTCTTTACAAGAATAAAAACAAAGAAAAATCAAACAAAAAAGAAGAAGAAACACATAATGCTGCAAAATTACTTGAAAGAAGATGAACTTACATTCATTCAACTAAAAGAAAGAAAGAAATAAGAAAAATGTAGCATTAGAAAAAATATTTTTGTGTAATTGCAGCAAATTTCGGGGTAAAACTAAGACATTTAGGTGTATTGTTTAAGAATTTTTGGTGGATTTATACTGATAAATTCTACATAATTTAAAACTCTTTCTCTTTCTCCTCCTCATCTTCTGCTGCTTCTTATTTTTTTTATCATCATCATCACCGTCTTCTTTTTTTTCTTTCTTATTCATCTTTTATTTCTTGTTTTACCTTCTCAAGTTTCTTTTTCTTTTATTCTTTCTTACCAAGAATAAAAACAAAAAAATCAAACAAAGAAGAAGAAGAAACACATAATGCTGCAAAATTACTTGAAAGAGGATGAATCTACATTCATTCAACTATAAGAAAAAAAGAAATAAGAAAAAAAAGAAGAAAAAATGCAGCATTAGAGAAATTTTTTTTGTCTAGTTGCAGCAAATTTAGGGGTAAAATTAAGATATTTAGGTGTATTATTTAAGAATTTTTAGTGAATTTGTACTGATAAATTCTGCATAATTCAAAGCTCTTTCTCTTTCTTCTTCTCATCTTCTGCTACTTTTTATTCATCTTTTCTTTCTTGTTTTACATTCTAAAAAAAATATATAGTATTACAAAATCAATAGAAAGAAGAGGAGGAAAAAAGTGCAGCAACATCAGTAGTAATAAAAAAAGACGAAGAAGATGAAACACGCAAAAAAAAAAAGAATGTAAAGAAAAAGGAGGAAAAACGTACAGAAAAAGAAAAAAAAGGAGAAGAAAAAACACAGAATACAAACATTGAAAAAAAACATCGTGATTTCATACACACGTTATAAAAATGAGTTTTGTTAAATTATAATTAACTTGTATAAATTTGTATGTCAAAAAGACTTGTATGTATATCTACTCTCTTTAAAATTAATGTACCAACTTACTATTTAAAATTGAATGCTGAGAAGGCACGCGCCACGCATTTCTATCTTTGTAATTATCTTTGTAATGATAATACCTAGCTTGTCTTTTCTTTTTTGGTGTAAATTAAATAACTAGTTTGTTTTGATGCAGTTAAATACGCAACCAAGTTTACATTTTTAAAACTACGTATACTAGATTTTTCTTCTTCTACTTTTTTTTTTTAATTTTACTAGTAAGGTTTCCTCTATATTTTGTGATTAATTTACCTTACATAAAAAGGATTTTGTTAAGAATACTTGTTAAGTTACTTATAATAAATTTTTATTAAATAAGTTAAACGTATTGAAAAACCATTAAAATTTTTAATTTTTTCTTTTCCATAAAATCCTCTTATGTTAGTAATTTAATATATTTGATATTCCTATATTTCAGTATAATAATTATGAAGTATTTTTTGTTTTTTCTCTTCATGAAATGTTAAAGCAATAAAAACAATACTATATATGTGACTAATAAAATTTATTATTTTTAGTCAATATTTTAAATTTAAAATATTAAATTTTAAATTCTAATCTTAATAGTATAAAAATAAAATTAATGTAAAAATAAAATATTAGTCTAAATAAGAAGCAAACAAAACTTATGAATGATATGTACGAAAGATCAGTTCTATAAATATGAGTGTTTGTGTTCTAATATTCTAACCCTAAGATAATACTCTTCCTCATCGTCACTCTTTGAGGCCAGTCATCACATACAACATGGTGTCACCACTTGTCCTAATTCTATGCCTTATTACTCTTCCCTTATTCATGTTCTTCTTCTTCCAAAAACAAACAACACTCAAGAACAAAGCTTTTCCACCAGGTCCTAGAGGCCTTCCAATAATTGGAAATCTTCACCAATTAGATGATTCTTCCCTTTATCTTCAACTATTTGAACTCTCAAAGAAATATGGCCCTATATTCTCCCTTCAATTAGGTCTAAGGAAAGCAATTGTTATTTCATCCCCTGAGTTGGCCAAAGAAGCATTGAAAAATCATGACCGTGAATTTGCCGGAAGACCAAACTTAATTGGTCAGCAAAAATTAACCTACAACGGGTTAGAGATGATTTTTTCTCCATACAATGAATTTTGGAGAGAAATTAGAAAAGTATGTGTAACCCATGTTCTTAGCTCTAGGCGTGTATCAAGCTTTTCTTCAATAAGAAAATTTGAGGTCGAGCAATGGATCAAGAAAATATCAAGCCATGCATCATCAAAAAAGGTGACAAATTTGAATGAAATGATAATTTCTCTAACAAGCACTATTATTTGTAGGATTGCCTTTGGTAAAAGGTATGAAGATGAAGGAGTTGAAAAGAGTAGGTTCCATGATTTGCTCAATGAATGTCAAGCAATGATGGCTAGCTTCTTTGTTTCGGATTATATTCCTTTCTTGGGTTGGATTGATCGACTCAATGGAATGCATGCCCGTCTTGATAAAATTTTCAAGGAGTTGGATAAGTTTTATCAAGAAGTGATTGATGAACACATGGATCCTAACAGAGACACTTCAAATGGAGAGGATATTATTGATGTCTTGCTTCAATTGAAGAAACACCGTTCATTATCCTTTGACCTCACTATTGATCACATCAAAGCACTGTTTGTGGTTTGTACTCTTTTCTTTTGAATTATTATCCTGTTCGTACTTTTATTTTGTATTTATATATTCATGAGTTTCATTATCAATTTAAATTATTTGACAAAAACATAATAAACTTTTGGAAGTAATAAATATATAAAAAACCTATCCAAAAAAATTAATATATAAAAAAGTAACAAAATAATCAGGGGTGAAACTTAGTTCAGACAACAGGGACCATGACTCTCCTAGTTTAAAATTTTTATAAAAGAGTTAGTAGTATTAATATAAAAAAATAAATGTAGTTCAACTGCTTTAAGTTTTATATTTTTATTTTACGCTCCTAGCATCAACTCTCATTTTTTGTATTTATTCAATCATTTTTAATTTTATATATTAACCTTTTAGATTTAGACTTCAATGGACTTTCATAAATTAAAAGACTTATTAGCTTATTCATACAAATTAAATTAAAATCTTATTCTCATTATTATTTATTATTCTCATTATCAACTAGATTTTATAATTTTAATTGGAATTAGTTGGAGTAAAATTAATTATTTTAAGAGTAAAGTACTAAATTGGTCCCCTATATTTGGGCGTAATTCTATTTTGGTCTTTAAGGTTTAAAGTGTCCTATTTGAATCCAAGGAAGTTTCATTTAATTTCAATTTAGTCCCACTGGAAGACAAAGATAAATAATTAACGAAATGTCCTACATGACAGCAGTATAAGAACAAGGTCAATAATCTAGAGAATAAGTACAAGCTCCAGAGGCACAAAATCAACCGTGAATGCATCAATACATTTATTTATCATTTTTCCTATGATTAAAATGAAATATTTTCTATAAAACTAAAAAAAATGTTAAGTACAAGTAAGATTTTTTGTATATATAAGGCGTCTCTTTTTTGTTTTTTTGGTGACTTATAAGGCGTCTCTTTAATGTTTCAAAAATTCTTTTAGCTAATTTTATTTAGTTTTCTTTTATAGGACACACTTGTAGCAGCAACAGATACAACTGCAGCTACAACAGTTTGGGCTATGACAGCACTAATAAAAAATCCAAGAGTAATGAAGAAAGTTCAAGAAGAAGTTAGAAATTTTGGGGGTCAAAAAGATTTCTTAGAAGAAGAAGATATTCAAAAGTGTAGCTATTTTAAGGCAGTAATGAAAGAAACTTTAAGATTGCACTTACCAACACCACTACTTGTACCAAGAGAGACAAACAAAACTTGCATTATAAATGGGTACGAAATTCCAAGCAAGACTATAGTGTATGTGAATGCTTGGGCTATTCATAGAGATCCTGAAGCTTGGAAAGACCCATATGAATTTTATCCTGAGAGATTCTTAGGTAGTGATATAGATTTTCTTGGACAACATTTTGAGTTGATTCCATTTGGTGCTGGTCGAAGAATTTGCCCGGGTATGCATATGGGACTTGCTTCACTTGATCTTATTCTTGCTAATCTTCTTTACTCTTTTGATTGGGAACTTCCAGAAGGAATGAAAAAAGAAGATATTGATACTCAAATGTTGCCGGGAATAACACAACATAAGAAGAATCCTCTTTATCTTATTGCAAAAAATAAGAGTTAGTATACACTACAATAAATTTGGGAGATAGCGGCGGATATTCTGTAGTGGTTAAAAGAAACCGCTGCAAAAAAAAAAAGATCGTATCATATGATGAGTAATTTTAGGCAATATTTATTTATATATATGTGTATGTATAGCCCATCGTGTAACTTAGTTCAAGTTTGTTGTATCTTTTATTTAATTTTCTTATGAAAGTGTAAGACTATGGTTAAATAATATGTATGTCATATAAATTTGCTTGTAATTATAGGATCAATGTAAGATGTATTAATAGATGTATGTGAATAAGTTCTTAATGAAAAATGGTTATGCATTATATATGGGGATTTGGAAAAAGTCCTGGCTTGTCTATCAAAGATAATGAGAAAAACGGAAACCACTTGTATTTTTAAGGAGGAAGAGGATTTATTTATATTATTTACTAATTAGTCTGAGAAATTTTGAGAAAAACCACAGTGGTAAGTCTCAAACTCTCAACATGCTATCAACTTGATCCGGAACATAATCTAGCTTCTTTAATTTATTTTCTTTTTCCCTTTTTGGGTAAATATTTATAACTTTCATGTTTGGGGTGGTTCTCCTTCACACATAATTCCATCTTTCATTGCCACAAAATTTAGCATCATTATATTGACATCAATAATTAATTGTAAAAATTTAATTATTTCAGAAGAATATTTTTTATGATCACTAAACTACTACCAAAAAAGATGTTCAAATATACTTTTTATAGTTATTAATTATTAATAAAAATGTTTAACAATCTTGACAGTCAATGGTTATATTTAATATAATTATTTTTGGCAACCATCTAATTGTTAACAAATTATTGATAGCATTTTTATTAACATTTAGTTATTTTTTACCATAAAAAATAATATTTGTGCATCAGTGCATCAACATCACATCAAGGGACCAAAATTGCATGTGTGCACGTAAATAAATTATATGTGGTCCCATCCTCTTATAAATATAAAATGTATATGGGTGGTCTCAATCTAGTGCTTTCAGAGAATCTATTTTATTAGATACAAATGAAACTATGGAAAACATTTTTATAATTATGCTAAGAGAAATTTTTTACATACAAGTGTTTTCCATACAAGTCATACAAGTTATTTATATTTTTTTCTTTTTTTTTTTTATGCCTCTTTTTCTTCGTTTTTGAAGTGTTTCATCTTCATCGTCGTGTTTCTCCTCGTTCTTCTTTTGATTTTGCAACATTATGTATTTTTTTATTCTTTGTTTATTTTTTCCTCCTAAAAAGAATTATGAGAATATGAAATAAGAAAATAAAGAAGAAGAAGCAATAGAAGATGAGGAGGAGAAAGAGGAAGAGTTCTGAATTATGTATAAGGTGTACTTCAACGAATTTTAGGTGTATTTTTTAAATTCTTTGGGTGTATTTTTGTAATCCTTTGGATGTATTTCTATAATCTTTTGGGTGTATTTCTATAATCGTTTGGGTGAATTTCTGTAATTGTTTGGGTGTATTTCTGTAACCGTTTGGATGTATTTCTGTAATCGTTTGGGTGTATTTCTGAAGTCAAAACGATTTCAAAGCTTGATTTCAGAAACCATGAAAATCGAAAAAAAACGAAACAAGAATACCAGTGATAAACGCAGATAAAACAATGAATGAAAAGGCAAAGAGAGAACGCACGAAGGAAATCAAATTTGGCAAGAAACTCGTTTTCATGGAGGAAGAAGAAGAAGAGTAGGAGAAGAAGAAGGAGAAGAAGGAAGAGGAGGAGGAGAAGGAGGAACGCGAAGCACGCCATAGAAATCGTATATAGGTCAGCGTACTTTTTGTTAAGTTTCTCCTATCTTGTATGACTTGTAAACCAAATAACTTGTATGTGTAGCACTCCTCTTATGCTAATAAGTGTTTTAAGAGTACTAGTTAGAGTATTTAATATATAAAATTTACCAAGATACTAATTAATTATAATTTTTTTTATGTAATATATATGAATATGTTTAGTTTCCCCGTCCACTTCATGTCTTCATCCCTGTCGAGTGGATCCAATTATTTTTAGACACAGGATGGACCGATGGAGTCCCACAGCCACAAGTTTAGATTGTGATTGATTTGTACTATTATATACAAAGGGAAAAAATTCAAAAGTAAAAGTTAATATGAACTATAGTGTATATAAAATTGTAGATTATGATCATAGTACAAATAAGGTTTTCTTTTTCTTTAGAAATAATCTACCATTTTTTGCGTTTAATCAATATTACGTAGGTAATCTGAGATAGGTGGATTGAGTTTGAAGGATTGGCTCAAACGTTAGAGGAAGGTGGTCTCCGACTTATTCGCGTTCGGAAGCCGCCGTCCGAGTTATGTGTTTGAAGGAATGGGAGTGGTACCTGCAAAGACACTCCGATGCCTAAGTTAGCAAGGAAGTAAGCAGGTTTAGAGAATATTGGAACTTAGGTTTACCTGAGTGTGCCAGTGTATTTATGGGTGATGATCCAATAATCACCATTGGAGTAGTTCCATTTCTGACCTTTATCTTAGGGTTGTTGAGATATCTCTTCTAGAAGTGGATGAAATATTTTAGGGGACAGTTACCTATTTGAATAAGCGTTATCTGTCAACTCATGTTGAACCCGACCTCTTTGGGGAGGAGCTTATATTGCACCCGACCTCTTTGGAGAGGTCGGCTAGGTGGTAAGGGCTAACCTTTGGATTGGGCCTTTTTGGCTTACTTGGGTTTGGGCCATAATATTGGGTCAGGGTATGAATAGTGTCCCTACTTGAGTCCGATCTCTTAGCTATGAGTTGGATTCGAATAATAATTAAACTCGGGTCCATTCAAGTCGAAAGACGACGTGATTTTAGTTTAAAACCGACGTGATTTTGAATTTATCAAGTGTCGTATCTAATCAAATATCGCATCCGTTTGGGATTTTGCATTTACATGTGGTGGCAGTTACATTGGTGACAGTGCGTTTCTTTAATGACTACGTCGTTTTACTATTATGCCCTAGTCTGTTATAAATACTTTTCCCTCTTCTTTCTTTGTTTTTTTTGTCTTCTCTTCGAAGTTTCTTTGTTGCTCTCTCACTCTTTTTTACACAAAAATTTCTTTTGATCTTCCGTTCTCGGGTGCTTCGTCGCTTTCACCGTGACTGCTTCTCTTCGATTCTACAGAAAAGATTGGTTCTTTTTTTACCTTCCCTTGTCATTTGTGTAGTGCTTTTTTTATTTCTGTTTGGTGTACTTGCATGTTTGAGGGAAGTTTTATGACTTTACTGTCCCTTTATTTGCGATGCGAGGCTTTAGAATTTTTTGCATGTGTATTAGAAATCGCTTTTGTTGCCGCCTGGTGATTCTTTTTCTTATTTGCTTTCGGAAGAAACTGTCTTGTTTTTGGGAGCCCTGTTTTTTAATGATTTTATTTTTCCTTGTAGGTTTTATTACTTTTATACACACTCCCTCATTTGTCGAAAAATGTCTTCTCATATCCCTAAAACCCTCTTGAGATGGGTAAATGATTCTGTACTTATTGAGAAATCTCTAGTGGATACTGACTTCATAACTGAGCTTCGCACCCATCATAGGATTTGTAGCCTTGAGGCTGACGAGCCCAAGAATGAATTAGTAGCCCCGGATCCTGAGGACCGGGTTTGCTATGGGAGATTTACTGATTCTGATTCTCATTTTTTTCTTTATGTACGACTGCCTTTTTACCCGTTTGGGAATTTTTCTTCCTTTTTCTGATTTTCAAATAGAAGTTTTGTCCCACTGCTAAGTTGTCCCTACCCAGCTTCATCCCAATTCTTGGGGTTTTATGAGGATCTACCAACTTGTTAGCCAAGAGCTCGAATTTCCGACCTCTTTAAAAATCTTCTTCTATCTCTTTCATTTGACTAAACCTTTCAGTGCCTCCAATAAACAAAACAAACAGCAGTGGGTGTCTTTCCAGGCTATTCAAGGTCAGAAAGTTTTTTTCATTTTTGACGAGTCCTTTCACGACTTTAAAAACTTTTTCTTCAAGGTCCAGGCCGTAGAAGGCCACCATCCTTTTTTCTTGAGTTAGAACAGCCAGCCCCAATTTTCTCTGTACTGGTCGGAGGCCTCTCGCGTTGAAAAATATAGCCTGGATAATTTGGATGAGGTAGAGGAGGCCATTGTTGGATTTTTTCGAGAGGCCTGGGGGAGAGCTCCAAATCTAGATACTAAGAAATTCCTCATTGGCCCTCTGAGCTTCATCCAATCCGAGCTAGGTAGTTTTTGTTTCTTTGTAGCTTTTTTTAACGAGTTCCGACTTGTGATGTGTTTTCCTCTGATTTTGTAAGCTGATTAACTTTTATTTTTTCTTTCAGAAATGGTGAAAAGTGGATCAAGTGCTGCCTATCAAAACGTCCAGGAAGCAAAGAGGAAGGTCCGTGCCCGAGCTGATGCTGCAAAGGCCGGAGCTTCAAAGAGGCTTCTCTTCCAGGCCAATCATGGTAAATCCTACTACTACCTCCTCTCTTTCTCCTCCTACCTCTGTTCCCCCAGCTCATCCTTCTTCAGAACCTGAGAAGAAGAAGCGCAAGACCTCGAAATCCGGCTCCCCTATAGCTGGAGAGATTGGGTTTAATGGTCTTAAATTTGCAAAAAAGCACATCATCCCTCATAGTCAGTTTTCTATGGATGATGCTTCTCTTCGAAATCATCTTCAGGTTCTGATTTGAGGGGCGATTTGAGCTGTCGGAGTTTGTTCCTCTCTTCTTGATATTTTGGACAAGGCTTTCTTAAGTGCTTCTAGGAAATCCCTAGAGGATCTTGAGGGGAGGATTATCTTATATCAGGAAGAGGAGAAGAGGATGCCGGGGGAGAATGCCTGGTTGCAGGAAGAGCTTGCCCATCTCCAGGAGAGGGAGAAAAAATTGATGGGCCAGTGTGCCATGGCTGAGGGGTTGAAGGAAAAGGCAGAGCAGAATTATGTTAGGCTTTTTTCTGAGAATTTTGATCTGCAGAAGCAGCTAGAGCTGAATCGGGAGGCCTATCAGGACTTAGAGATTCGATTGTTGAGAGCTCGGAGGATGCCTTCAGGGTGTTCATCAAGGAACAAGTCGGGATCATCGCTCCTGACTTGGACCTTTCACCCCTCCATCCAGACAAAGTTGTCATTGATGGGGCAATTGTCTCTCCTCCTCGTCCTGAAACCAATTCTGAGATGAAGACTCGTGGGCAACAAATTGTTAAGTCTCCTCCCCGTGAGGTGGAGCAACAGGAAGGATTCCTGTCGAGCTCTTCTGAAGCTCCGACTTCTGCTGCTGAAGAGATCCCTTCAACCCTTCCGACTCCTGCAACAGACCCGAGTTCCACTCCCCTTGATGACTCTGATCCTTTCCTTGGTTCCCAATGATTTTTAGCTACTAGGGCCTGGCTTGTGGGCCCTTTCGTATGAGAAAAGTAAGTATGTGAGCTGAATTGAAAGCAGAGAGAGAAGAAAGAATGAATTTGATTATGATTGTGCTTACTTGGCAGTTAGTAGCATTGGAGAGGCTGTTGATTCGGATCAAAGGAGTGTTGCCAACTGCATCAACCACTCCTCTGCTTTTCTTCATAATCGGTTTCTTCTTCTTCCAACTGCGGTCGGAGATGAAGTAAGCAAAAGCTACGCACACCAATGCAAAATGGCGCCACCGAAGCCAACGGCGCGAGGGATGAGCGACAAGGGAGGATTGGATAGAGGTGTTACGACGGGTTGGAGGGAGGCACTGTGATAGGTTGAGAGAGGGAGACATCGGCATTGTTGGGGTTGTGTTAGGGTTGAATGAGTTGAGTGAAGAGATGAGAAGACTGAGAGGAGAGGGAGGGACGGAAATTGGGAATTAGGGTTTCTAAACCTTAAATATATAAAGGATAGGAAATGGGTACGCTTTTAAAAAGTGACAAAAAAATTAGTCACGCTTCAAAAGCGTGCCGATTGATACTTTTAGGCCATGCTTTTGAAGTGTGGCAATAAAAAGCATGGCGACAGAATTTTACAAATGTCACCATAACATAACTCTATTGGCACGCTTTAAAAGCCTGCATGTTTTCCTCTATGGCCATGCTTTTGAAGCGTGAAAAAAAAAGCTGGCCAAATTACTATTTAGTTGTCACCCTCATAAAAGCATGCCGAAATAAAAAAAAAAAAACTGTGACCAAATCATAAATTAGTGGCCACCCTCATAAAAAGCGTAGCCATTGACCACTTTTAGCCACGCTTTAAAAATGTGGCAAGAAAAAAGTGTGCCGACAGGCCTTTTTTCTTGTAGTGATGGTGGCAGCATGAACGACGAAGTGGCAGCGACGGTGGCCAACCGGCAGGGCTGCGTTAGATTTTTTTTAAATAAATTAAAAAAAATAGTAGGAAGAAGGAAGAGGACAACATGCCTAGAGGGAGGAAGGAGGCAGCTCCGGCGACACAGGGAGCAGCAGTAACAACGATGGCAGCAATGACGGGAGCGACGAAAATAGTAGCGATAGAGCGACTAATGCGGCGCAAGGAGTCCACGCAGTCTTTGAACGTTGTTGGTAGTGGCCAACTTTGGTGGACTGGTTGCCAGAGGTGGTTTGTTGGGGGAGGGAGAGAGAGAGAGAGAGTAGTTCAGAAATGAGGGAGAGAATGTTCGCGATTCAAATTTAAGGCAAGATTACCATTGGATTTACTGGCGAATAAATTCGACGGTAACACTTTGCGAATGACCAAAACACAGCGTTCCATTAATTCAGATTATTGGCAGATAAATTTGTTGATAAATCTGACGATAATGATCGCGCCAATTTTTATTTTTCCTCCAATTATTACTGACAAATTTATTGTCAGAAAACTAAATCCGACGACAATTTTTTTATTTGACGAATTTATTGCCAAATTCGCCAGTAAAAATTTTTTAGAAGAAGAAGATATTCAGAAGTATTGTTGAAAGAAACTTTGAGATTGCATTTACTAGTATCACTACTTGTGCAAAAAGCTAAGAGACAAACAAAACGTGCATTATAGAAGACTACAAAATTCCAAGCAATACTATGTGTACGTGAATGCTTGGGCTATTCATAGAGTGATAGATATCCTAAAGCTTGGAAAGACCCATATGAATTTTATCCCCGAGAGATTCTTAGGTAGTGGAATTTAGTTAAAGTTTGTTGCATCTGTTTATTTAATTTTTTTAGGAAGTGGAAGATTGTGGTTATGTCATATATTTTTGTATGTAGTGGAATTCTACCACAAAAACAGAAGATAGCGGCAGATAATTAGCAGCTGTTTTGATAATGGTTGCTATTTGATGGATTTTCAGCAGTTTCAATAGTGAATGCGAAAAGAGTAGCTATTTGATTTGATTTTGCCACAAATTAAAAAAAAAAAACGCTGCTAACCTAATTTTTTTTGGCGATATTTTAATTCCCCTTCCCAAAAATACAACACTCAGTACTCAGCAGCTTCAACAAATAAAAAAAAGAAAGAAAGAAATGTTAAGAGAAGAGAGGGAGAAACGGAAAAGGAGAGGAAAGGAAGAAAACGGAGAATACTTTCATGATGACATCTTCACATGAAGTAGCATTGTGAACCATTAGATGAGTTGATAAGGTTAACTAAATATGTTTGATTAATCATCTAAGGATTCACAATGTCATCTTCATATAAATATGTTATCATGCGAGTATTCTCCTATAAATAATTATATATATTTAAATAAGAAGCAAAACAAAGCTTCTGTATGATATGTACGAAAGATTAGTTCTATAAATATGAGTTTTTGTGTTCTAACATTCTAACCCTAAGATAATACTCTTCCTCATCGTCACTCTTTGAGGCCAGTCATCACATACAACATGGTGTCACCACTTGTCTTAATTCTATGCCTTATTACTCTTCCCCTATTCATGTTCTTCTTCTTCCAAAAACAAACAACACTCAAGAACAAAGCTTTTCCACCAGGTCCTAAAGGCCTTCCAATAATTGGAAATCTTCACCAATTAGATAATTCTTCCCTTTATCTTCAACTATTTGAACTCTCAAAGAAATATGGCCCTATATTCTCCCTTCAATTAGGTCTAAGGAAAGCAATTGTTATTTCATCCCCTGAGTTGGCCAAAGAAGCATTGAAAAACCATGACCGTGAATTTGCCGGAAGACCAAACTTAATTGGTCAGCAAAAATTAACCTACAATGGGTTAGGGATAAATTTTTCTCCATACAATGAATTTTGGAGAGAAACTAGAAAAGTATGTGTAGCCCATGTTCTTAGCTCTAGGCGTGTATCAAGCTTTTCTTCAATAAGAAAATTTGAGGTCAAGAAATGGATCAAGAAAATATCAAGCCATGCATCATCAAAAAAGGTGACAAATTTGAATGAAATGATAATTTCTCTAACAAGCACTATTATTTGTAGGATTGCCTTTGGAAGAAGGTATGAAGATGAAGGAGTTGAAAGGAGTAGGTTCCATGATTTGCTCAATGAATGTCAAGCAATGTTGGGTGGCTTCTTTGTTTCGGATTATATTCCTTTCTTGGGTTGGATTGATCGACTCAATGGAATGCATGCCCGTCTTGATAAAAATTTCAAGGAGTTGGATAAGTTTTATCAAGAAGTGATTGATGAACACATGGATCCTAACAGAGACACTTCAAATGGAGAGGATATTATTGATGTCTTGCTTCAATTGAAGAAACACCGTTCATTATCCTTTGACCTCACTATTAATCACATCAAAGCACTGTTTGTGGTTTGTACTCTTTCTTTTGAATTATTATCTTGTTTTAGTATATTCATTGAATACATGGTTTTAATTTCCACTCATAATTGTGTATGTGTTGGTACATATTTAGGGGAAAAGTCTAGAGGGCCAGCAACTTTTTCAAATTCTAGCCAACAATGTAACCAGTAAAGAAAAGTGAACTATTGGATGAAATCTCACACCAATCTCATACCATTAAAACCATCATTGATCACAAAAGTTGCTGGCCCTAGCACTCCTCTTTTTATTATCAAAAGTAGGTCTAGAGTTTTAATTCTTTTTAACCTAAGAGACATATAAGAAAAAAATAAAGCTTATGTAAATTAAAAAAAAAAACCCTCTTGCATGAGAAAATTACAAGTATCTCTTAGACATATAAGAAAAAAAATAAAGCTTATGTAAATTTAAATAAAAAACCTCTTGCATGAAAAAATTATATTAGAGATATAATTTTTTATGTGCTTTTTTTATTAGTTTAAATTTTTTAAAAAAGTAATTTTATGATAAACATATACAATGAATATTGTGTAAAATATTTAGAAAAGGTATAAGAATTCTGACATTAATTTAGCCAACTAATTTAAAAATCAATCACCAATTAAAAAGAAATGAATATAAAAATTATTCAAAACTAAAAGCTATAAAAAAATCCAAAATAAAAGTAAAAAGAGCATTTGAAAATCAAATAATATAAAACTGATTAAGGATATAGAATTTAAGATTTAAGATTTAGAAATTAAAATTTAAAATTTATATTTATCAGAGGTAGCTGACTGTGATAGTAGATAATTAATGGTGGTGAATGAAATTGTGATATTAAAAAGAAAGAAAATAAATAAAAGATAAAATAATAATTTTAAAATTAAAATTTGTTGAATTTATTTATTAAAAAAAATTAGTTGATTGAGTAGTTAGTTCCATAGCATGAGATAACTGTAAATATTATCACAAGTATACAATATCTAGTTATGGTAAATATATACCACAATAATAACATATTGTAGTACTGGTAAATATTCTCCATGACTACTGCTTTTACCGTTAAATTTATTTGCTTTGCTAATATTATTTAATTTTCTTTTATAGGACATACTTGTAGCAGCAACAGATGCAACTGCAGCCACAACAGTTTGGGCTATGACGGCACTAATAAAAAATCCAAGAGTAATGAAGAACGTTCAAGAAGAAGTTAGAAATTTTGGAGGTCAAAAAGATTTTTTAGAAGAAGAAGATATTCAAAAGTGTAGTTATTTTAAAGCTGTAATAAAAGAAACGTTAAGATTGCACTTACCAGGACCACTACTTATACCAAAAGAAACAAACAAAACTTGCATTATAAATGGCTATGAAATTCCAAGCAAGACTATAGTGTATGTGAACGCTTGGACTATTCATAGAGATCCTGAAGCTTGGAAAGACCCATATGAATTTTATCCTGAGAGATTCTTAGGCAGTGATATAGATTTTCTTGGACAACATTTCGAGCTGATTCCATTTGGTGCTGGTAGAAGAATTTGCCCAGGTATACATATGGCACTTGCTTCACTTGACCTTATTCTTGCTAATCTTCTTTACTCTTTTGATTGGGAGCTTCCACAAGGAATCAAAAAAGAAGATATTGATACTCAAGTGTTACCAGGATTAACACAACATAAGAAGAATCCTCTTTACCTTATTGCAAAAAATAACAAGGATTTGTAAAGATATGTAAAAGTGTAATTTAGTTGTATCTTTTATTTATTTTCTTTGCTCAGGAAGTGCAAGACTATGATTAAATATATGTCACATATTTGTAGGTATTTTGATAGATATGTATGTGAGTAAGTTCTTAAATAAAAAACGGTTATTGTATTAAAAAAGGAGTCATTTTAGTATAACTATATTATGCTAATTATATTATTTTAAAAAGGAAGCCACTTATATAAAGATGTTAAAAACATCTTTTTTTAAAAGATATTTTTTAAAAATTAAAATTTAATATATATAATCAATTAAACTATGTTATTTTTATTAAAATTAGATTGAACAAATCAGTTTAGCTAAA
>NC_029786.2:98901137-98901797 GCF_000816755.2 Arachis ipaensis | reverse complement strand
AATAACACTCGCATAATATTATTAATTATTATAACTATTGGAAGATAATCATATTAGAATCCACTTTAAAGAAATGATAGTATATATAGAAATTTGATCCTAACGTTTGTATTATTTTAGTTATTTTTGTAATATTTGAGTTGGTGTAAAATATATATTTGGAGGGAAAAAAAATTATCGTTCTCCTTAGAGATAGAAAATTTTTTTGATAATATCATTATTTTAACTATTATACATATACTTTTCTTATAAAAGTTTAAAATAAAGATAATAAATGGAAGAATTTTTTTAAAAACACAAATAATTCTCAATGTTCTGAGAACTAATAAGTCGACACAATTAGCCGGGCCTTCTATTTGATCCGATTCAATTTATACGAAATCTGTTAACAGAAAATTGGTCATAAACCAGTTGAACCAACGACTTTTTTTAATTTGGATTAAAAAAAAAAAACAAAATTTTGAATGAAACTTTAATTTAAAGTAAAAATTCACATGTAATTATTTTTATGTAAAGTTAATAATTGAAAATATTAAATAATTATTTAAAATATTTCAATCATCAATTTAAATAAAAACAACTGTATATAAATTATTAAATCAATCTTTTAACTGATTCATTGACTAGTTTAGTTTATAGAACTTTTGATATTTCAATATA
>NC_029786.2:98898596-98901060 GCF_000816755.2 Arachis ipaensis | reverse complement strand
ATCTCAATTTTCTCTGTAAAAAAAAAACTTTTTCATTATAGAATTGTGATAGTTTTTTAACGATACAATTATAAAACACGCGGATAATTTTGATTAGTCCGGTTAATTTTTAGACATCTTATCTATAAAGTTTTGAGTAAACTTAAAAAAAAAAATAAAGAATTAAAACTGAATATCAATTGCACTATATGCAGCTCTGCATTATATAGATGCAGAGTTATGTATATTACTAATGTGGGACTGAAGTAACGGTCACAATAAACATTTTTTGATCTTGATTTTTTAACTGCTGCTACTCTACTTCACTTATATCACTTACATTATCCGACCCTTTATAGTAATCGATCTCAGACAGTCGAATAAGATTGTCAATTCAATTTGTTGGAAGTAGAATTGAGTACGAAATGAATTTGAGCACAGGTAGAATAGGATGCGGATTGAATTTCAATGCTACCGATTAAATCATAAAAAATCTTTATTATTAAATGAAGATAATCAATTAATAATTTATCACTTTTGTTTATATAAAAATTAATTTTATATTAGTAATATATAAATGTAATATTATATTTATGTTTGTGTTATTAATTTAAACAAAAACTTTCATGTAGAATTAAATATTTGATGATTATATTATTTATAGGACCATTATGTTATTTGTAGATGATTATTGTACTATTTATATTGAATTTTTAATTTGCATGCTCATTAGGTTATATAATAATATCGCATATTTGTAAAAAAAACTTTGCGAATAGAATCGAAAATCCACAGGTTGACTGCAGTAGGATTAGAGTTGTATTGTTCTCAATTAGTAAATAGAATAGGATTGGATTTTAATAACAAATTTAACCCGTAAATAAAATTAAAGTGAGTTCAAATTCTATCCTACCCTATCTATTGTCAGTCATTTTTAATCTCAAACTCTCAATATGTACAGATACACATACACATAATCTCATCTTTCGTTACCACATAATTTTACTAATTATTAAAAAAAATATTTAACAATCTTGACAGTCAATAGTTATATTTAATTATTTTTGACAACCATCTAATAATTGTTAACAAATTATTTTATTGATAATATTTTCATTAACATTTAGTTATTTTTTATCATAAAAATAACATTTGTGTAACATCTAAGGTTCCAAAAATAGGATCGGACTGGCCGATTTAACTGACTTAATCGAAAACTAGTCATCTAACTGGTCTGATTGATACTAAAAATCGATCTGCAAAAATCGGAAAAAGAATTAGACGAATCGATGGTTAATCGGTGAACCGTTTGAACCGTCCACATTTTTAGGCATCCCGGTTCGCTACACTATATATTAAAAAAAAAAAAAAGAAACCAAATCTCTTTCAGTTCTCTCTCATACACGAGCGAAACCCTATCAAAACTGCAGCCACCTTCAAGCTCCAGAACGCGTGCTAGCCTCGCCACTGTCGTCGTCGACAGTGACAGCCCTCTTAAAGGTCTGCTCGGTCCTCTTGAAGGTCAAGCCCGTCATCGTCGTCAGCCCTGAGTTGCTGATTTTTCTGATTTTGTTAAGTTTGGTTCGCTTATAGTTCTCACCGGCGCACCTCAACTTAGTCATGGACTTCTGTCATCGCCGTCGCTCACGCACGTTTGCTTCTCGTCGGTGTTTTTTTGCTTCATCTCTGTTCTCTCTCTCTCTCTCTTTCTCGTAGCTCAGTCATTGTCACCGTTGATAAGCCTATATCCCTCCACAGCTTCTTCAATTTTATTTTTGGGAGTTAATTACTATTTTTCTGGATTTAATTATGTTGATTGTTGATTTTTTTTGGGTTAATTAGCTGTTTTCTAAGTTAATTTTCTTCGATGTTCATTGTTGTTAACAGAGCTGGATTGTTGTTATTTTGTTCTGATTTCTGGTTAATTATTGTTGATTATTGATAATTTTCTGAGTTATTTTTGTGTTATTTTTTCTAATTCTGAGTTAATTTACTAGTTGTTGGCTGGCTTGTTGCCGAGTAAAATTAGTTAAACTTAAGAAAACTTGGTTTGTTATATTGATTCTGATTTATGAGCTTTTTTTGTTATACTGATTCTGATTTTTGTTGTTGGTTCCTGATTTTTTCTAATTCTTCTAGTTCTGAGTTGTTGATGGTACTTTGCTGGGAATGAAAGTGTCAATATGCAATTGAGATATTTGTGTTCTTCAACTGGATTTATCTCTGATTTGATACTGAAAGAAGAGTTTTCAATGGATGCTGATATTGTTATGAATGAATGATCTTGTTTTCAATTGAAGATAAGTGTGTGTTCAAGTCCATCGTTGGTCCAAACCCTATAACAGAACTTTGCTATGAACGAATTATCTTATTTTCAATAGATGCTGACTACTTGTGTAGTTTGTTTGTTACAAAAAGTACAAAAGACTCTTTTGTAATTTGATGTCCACTCAAAATCTGTTTTTCAGTTTTTTTTTTTTTTTAT
>NC_029786.2:98859575-98898512 GCF_000816755.2 Arachis ipaensis | reverse complement strand
TTAAAAACTTGTTTATTTAATTTTTGAATACCATATTCAATTTTTGATTATATATTAAATTTTTTTATAATTTTATTATATATTTAATTAAATTAATTCAATTATGATTTGATTCTAATTGGACTATTAAATTATTGAACCAATCATTTAACTGGTTCAATAATCGATTCGATTCTCACCATCTTAACAATATCGCATGCATCTGGGGACCAAAGTTGTGTGCACGTGATCAAACTATATGTGGTCTCATTCAATTATAAATATAAAATGTACATGGGCATAATCCTTTTGTCTCAATCTAGTGCTTTCAGAGAATCTATTTTATTAGATATAAATGAAATTTCGGAAAACATTTTTAATTAGAATTATGCTCATAAGTGTTTTAAGAGTATTAGTTAGAATATTTAATAAAACAAATTTATCAACATAGTAATAAATTATAAAATTTTGAATGTAATGATGATACAATGTTCAATTTCCGCCGTCCACTTCATGTCTGCATCCCTGTCGAGTGGATCCAATTATTTCTAGGGACAGTATGAACCGCGATGGAGTCCCACAGCCAGAAGTTTAGATAGTGATTAATTTGTTCTATTATATACAAAGGAAAAAAAAATAATCAAAAGTAAAAGCTAATACGATCGTATAGCACAAATAATAAGGTTTTATTTTTTAAATACTTCTTTAGAAATAATCTACCATTTTTTGTGGTTTATATATATTTATGATACTGTTTATTACATACTATATAGCCAAATAAAAATATTATTCGTACATTAAAATTAGCTACTAAAATCAGTCATTAATGTATTTATATATAATGATATATGTGATTTAATTTATTTTCAATATATATTTATATTTTAACATCTATTTTATACTGATAATTGATTTTGGTAACTAATTTTAAAATATACGTAACAAATACTAAATATATCTCTAATTAAGATTTGATAAAGTCTTATGTTAGTTATCAAATATCTAATATAATTTTATCTTTTATTTAGATTTGAGACTAACTATATAAAAGTTTATAGTAAAATCTGTCATCAAATTACTTATTCTTAAGTATTAAATAATTAAAAAAAATTATATTATATTATGTATATTCTAATCTTCTAATATTCTAACCCTATGATAATGCTCTTCTCCTCATCACTCGTTGAGGCCAGCCACATACAACATGGTATCAGCACTTGTCTTAATTTTATGTCTAACTCTTCCTTTGTTCATCTTCTTCTTCTTCCAAAAACAAACACATAACAAGAAAAAAGACTTTCCACCAGGTCCTAGAGGGCTTCCAATAATTGGAAATCTTCACCAATTAGATAATTCTTCCCTTTATCTTCAACTATTTGAATTCTCAAAGAAATATGGCCCTATATTCTCCCTTCAATTAGGTCTAAGGAAAGCAATTGTTATTTCATCCCCTGAGTTGGCCAAAGAAGCATTGAAAAACCATGACCGTGAATTTGCCGGAAGACCAAACTTAATTGGTCAGCAAAAATTAACCTACAATGGGTTAGGGATAACTTTTTCTCCATACAATGAATTTTGGAGAGAAACTAGAAAAATATGTGTAGCCCATGTTCTTAGCTCTAGGCGTGTAACAAGCTTTTCTTCAATAAGAAAATTTGAAGTCAAGCAATGGATCAAGAAAATATCAAGCCATGCATCATCAAAAAAGGTGACAAATTTGAATGAAATGATAATTTCTCTAACAAGCACTATTATTTGTAGGATTGCCTTTGGAAGAAGGTATGAAGATGAAGGAGTTGAAAGGAGTAGGTTCCATGATTTGTTCAATGAATGTCAAGCAATGTTGGGTGGCTTCTTTGTTTCGGATTATATTCCTTTCTTGGGTTGGATTGATCGACTCAATGGAATGCATGCCCGTCTTAATAAAATTTTCAAGGAGTTGGATAAGTTTTATCAAGAAGTGATCGATGAACACATGGATCCTAATAGAGATTCTTCTAACGGAGAAGATATCATTGATGTCTTGCTTCAATTAAAGAACCAACGTTCATTCTCCTTTGACCTCACTATTAATCACATCAAAGCGCTGTTTATGGTTTGTACTTTTTTCTTAGCTTTAGAATTATAAAAAAGCTTAAGGGCCATTTTCATTAAATGTACTTACTTTGTTAATTTTATTTAATTTTCTTTTATAGGATATACTTGTAGCAGGAACGGATACAACTGCAGCCACAACAGTTTGGGCTATGACCGCACTAATAAAAAATCCAAGAGTAATGAAGAAAGTTCAAGAAGAAATTAGAAACTTTGGAGGTCAAAAAGATTTCTTAGAAGAAGAAAATATTCAAAAGTGTATCTATTTTAAAGCTGTGATGAAAGAAACTTTAAGATTGCATTTACCAGTAC
The DNA here is from genome assembly GCF_000816755.2 of Arachis ipaensis. Classification (NCBI taxonomy): domain Eukaryota; kingdom Viridiplantae; phylum Streptophyta; class Magnoliopsida; order Fabales; family Fabaceae; genus Arachis; species Arachis ipaensis. Next base: position 98,896,127 of record NC_029786.2, on the reverse strand, counting down.
CACTTGTACCAAAAGAAACAAACAAAACTTGCATTATAAATGGGTACGAAATTCCAAGCAAGACTATAGTGTATGTGAATGCTTGGGCTATTCATAGAGATCCTGAAGCTTGGAAAGACCCATATGAATTTTATCCTGAGAGATTCTTAGGTAGTGATATAGATTTTCTTGGACAACATTTTGAGTTGATTCCATTTGGTGCTGGTCGAAGAATTTGTCCAGGTATGCATATGGGACTTGCTTCACTTGATCTTATTCTTGCTAATCTTCTTTACTCCTTTGATTGGGAACTTCCGGAAGGTATGAAAATAGAAGATATTGATACTCAAATGTTGCCGGGAATAACACAACACAAGAAGAATCCTCTTTACCTTATTGCCAAAATTAACAAAGAAGTGGAATTTAATTAGTTAAAGTTTGTTGTATCTTTAATTTAATTTTCTTAGGAAGTGGAAGATTATTGTTATGTCATATATTTTTGTATGTGAATAAGTTCTTAATGTGTTAAGAAAAAGTCTTCGCTTGTCTATTAATTAATGAGGAAAAACATACACTTGTATTTTAAGGGAAGAAGAGGATTTATTTTTTCTACATGCATTTCACCATCAAATCGTGCTTTATTTGATCCTATCGTTTGAATTGTTTGTTTATTTTTATAAGAATTTAGTTGGTGTGAAATACATATTTGGAGGAAAAAATATCCTCGTTCTCCTTATTAGAAGTATTTTTTGGTAATCAAATAAGTATTTGTATGATAGTTAAAAATAATGATAATAAATAAAATATATATTTTTTAAAACAAGGATAATTCTATATGTTCTAAAAATTGAATTGGATCTATTAGTTTGATCTAATTAATAGGGAATCGACTTCTCAATCTGATTCCGTTCGATTCATATACAAAATTTATTTACATAAAACCGATAAAAAATTTGGTTAGACAATTGCGATTTTTAATTTCCTATTTAAAAGATTTTTGAAATTAAAAAAAAAAACCAAAATTTTGAACCCAATCCTAGCTAGTTTAACATCGAGTTGCCTATTCTCTTCTTTGCTAGCCCTCGTCAATCTCTTTGTAGCATGCAACCCTGTCAGTGTTGTTCCCTTCTCTTTCTTCTTATTGCGTTGTTAGCTTCTTTAATTTCTTGCCTCTTGGTCATGCCTCACTGTTGCCCACTGCCTCGTCATCGCTATTGTGATGGTCGAGACACTATAAGAAATACAGGAAATTTCGGTGGATTATTTACTATTTGTGCCAGTTTAAAATTGTCACAAAACCCAATTTCAGCGGTTTGTAACGCGAGTAATATATTTTGCATCAGTTATCAACAACTGTTGGTATAATCACAGCTAATCATATATATTGCATCAGATTATATTGAGGCAGTTAGCAACCACAACTATAGGATTAACCTCATGTTTTGTGACGGACACAAACCGCCACAATCCAAATCGGCTAATTTTTTTAAAAAAATTTCGGCGATTACCAACCGCCGCAAATTTTCTTTGGTTCACTATCGGATGGACGGAATAGGCATAGAGATGTAGTTTCAGGGATAGCATCACCACTATGCGGGGGAATTAGAGAGTCATCATGGTGGGAGGTTGAAGCCACAAGGGCTATTGTTTGAGGCTGTTGATGTGTTGTTTGTAATTTTAACTTTTTTATGAAACGACCTATCCTAGACATTTTAAATTCCTAATATCAAGATGCAGGGTCATCACCTTCTTGCAATTGATTCAAACAACATTAATAAAAGAATAAATTGTTTCAAGTTATTAACCCTGTTACATCAAAATAACAACAGCATAAACAATGCAATGAATTACTGCACAATAGTATTATCTATGTAAAATAAATAAAAAATCAGCAACCATAATCAAGGCTAAGTGAACACTGTGCAAATCGCCAGAAAAGTCAACATATCTTCTGTCAAATGTTTTCTAGGTCTCACTGTCCTTAGGATGCTTTAAAGAACTATCAGAATTAGTACCTTTCTTATGCCACAGCACATCCACGGATGTCTTGCTGGACATGAATAATCACTGCAATCGTGAAATAAGAGGAAAGTCATGAACAATATTCGCCGCTTGAGATTTCCCATTTTTTTTTGACAACCACGTTGATCTTTACTATAGAATTCTTCCTGGTCTTTTGCTTCCATCTTGATGTCCCACATCGTTTGCATCTAGACAGGTCTTGGTCGTAACCCTAGTATAGTATGCAGTCATTTGGACATGCATTTATCTTCTTGTACGCAATACCGAGTTTTCTTATGATCATCATGGCATTGTACAATGTATTCGAAATCTTTGCATGCTGAAAGGCGTCCCCCAATAACTCTAAAATCAAACTGAGTGCCTTATTTCTCACTCAATACATACACTTTATATGATAAAGCCTCACAGACAGATTCGAGAATCTTGAGCATCCCGAATATAATTTCTGCTTGCCATCTTCAAGTTGGTAATGAAAACTATGAGCCTTGCGACTAGGTTCTTCAAATAAGTACAGTAACTCCTCCGCACTGTCTCCAACATGTTCATTCATTGAATCTTCATCATCACCATGTAGTACTGGAAAGTTGAATACCCCATGAACTATGTCACGCATTGGATCTTCTGAGTTTCTAATGGGTTTTAATTCTTGTCTACTGCTGGAGCTCTCTTCTACGATCTTCTCACCGTGATGTAACCAAAATGTATAACTAGGGGGGAAGGGTTTTATCAGCAGATGATCGTACGCATTCTCTCTAGTTTTGAAAAACCAAAAACCTCACAAAGAATATGGACAATGTATCATCCCATCAGATGATGCATTAGCAAATGCAAAGTCTAGGAATCAATTCAAACCATCCCTATATTCTGCACTATCTCGTGGCTTTGAAATCCAACTTTTATCAATATCTAATTTAATAAAATAGCACACACAAAAATATATAATTAATAAAGTCAAACTACCAGGCAAAATAAAAAAAAAGGTTGCAACAAATGATATATATATATATCCTTTTAAAAATAAAATGGGAGAGAAATAAACTTGTTAAATTTGGGCTATGTGTCAAAATAAATAATTATATTTGATCACAATTAAGTAATGGGAGAGTAATCAATTAATAAATTTGATGATTTCTTACGAGTAATCCTACAGAGAGAGCGAGAGAATAGCATAAAAAGAAAACAGACACATAATTACTTGCATCCCAGATAATATGTAGCATACGAAAGGTATTGAAAAGGTTGCTTACTCATTGAAAAATTTTGCACTTTCTAAACAAATTAATGGAAGAAAGAATTGCTGGTTTCAAAGCCAAAAAAATGAAAGGAAAAAGAAAATCTTCCTTGAAAAATAAAAAAAAAATAAGAAGAATAAAAGTTAGGGAAACATATGTAGGGGTGGCAAACGGGCCTAAACCCGCTGAGCCGGCCCGCATAACCCGTCAAAAAAGGCAGATCGAGCTGAAAAATTGGGACCGCCAAATAGCAAAAGTCCGCCTAACTCGCACCGCTTAAACCGCAGGATTTGGCGGGCTTTGGCGGGGCGGGATGGGGCCCCCGCCGGGTTTAGTGTTTTTTTTGGCAAGGGGTGATTTTTACAATTTTTTTGCCAAAATCCAACTTCTCCCCACCCAACTTACAAGAGAATGAAGATGAAAATTGAGTGTCTTGGATTATGTTCATTTTGTTTTGGAGACAATATTTATAATTATATTTTGGATTATGTTTATTTTGCTTTGGAGACAATATTTATAATTACAAAAACTTTAATGTTTGTGAATATAAAAATTATAATTTTTTATGCCATTAGAAATTATAAATTTATTAATATGGTTTGTTTGTGAATATAAAAATTATATTTTTTTATGTTTTTAGAAATTATAAATTTATTAAAATGATTGTAAAATATATATATTATTTAATAGTTAATAGTAAAAAAAATAGAAAATTTGGCGGGTTGAACCTACCAGCCCGCGGTTAGACGAAGCGGTGTGGGATTTTAGGACTGTCTCACTAAACAGGGTGGGACGAGCTAGTCCACCAAAAGACGGGCTTTTGGCAGAACAAAGCGGGCTTTCTCACTTGCCACCCCAAAACATGACACTTGATAATCTTTTTAATTTTTAAATTTTATCCTATACAAAATTGAAACAGTATAAGGAGTTGGTTTCTCTAATAACATATTAATTGAAGTAGTACAAGGACTTGGTGTCTTTAATAATCATAAAGCTTTTTAAATATACATATACATTAATTAAAGTTTTAGAATCATACAAATATTTTCATTTGGTCATCCCAGTCGTGATTTATATCTTAATAATAGATAAAATAGTTAACAACAAATTCTTTATAAGAAAATAATAGCATGCTAATTAAATAATATAAAGCTATAGTCCAAATCCATGTGTTAAACACATAAGTGTATTTCTTCTATTAACTATAACGTAGGAAGCATAATGCTAGGTTCAGGATATAGCTCATCTAGCAGTGTTATTGATCCAAGATATATCTCTAGTATAGTTTGATTCTAAAATTCCCAGGTTCCAAATCTTAGAAATCAAATTCAGCAACTCAAACTTATACCATCATCGACTAAAAAAACAAACATTAACGTTCAAGATTACTCAACCTCTTATCATCATTTATTATCCTCAAACTCAGATTACAGAATCAAAATTCAATCATTAACGATAAATCTCTAGCTCAAGCATTCTTCATTTCTTCTAATAATCAAAGAATTACTTTTTCTTATAGTTCCATTGATTATCAAGTATTATTGAAATTGAATCAATCAAAGATCCAACAAAGATAAACAAACCATTAAACAATCGTTAATTATTCATATTTATTTACTCAAAGTAAAAAACTCAATATAAAACACATAATAAATTAAAATAGTAATATCTTCAAATTCTTTAACTCTAAATAGCTACAATTAACCTGAATTAATAAAAGATATAGACAAAATCTAAATCAAATTAACCTAAAAGCATAATCTAAACTACGAAGATATAGAAAATTTTAATGAAAATAGGATAATTAAAATTTAGATGGAAGAATGAACTAGTGACAGGGGAGAGGCGGCGATAGCTCAGATCGCACACGATGGAGGAGGGAGTAAAGGTTTCACGCACAGTAGAGGAGAGAGAAAAGGTCGACGACGGTGAGAAGAGGATGTCTGGGCAGCCACGCGATTCCACGACAGCACATGGGTTTCGCACACTGTGGAGGAGGGATTAGGGGGTTTCACGCACTGTAGAATAGAGGGAAAAAGGTCAATGGTAGTGAGAGGAGGATGGGTTGGCAGCCACGCGACTCCACGGTGACACAGCGGGGCACGGTGGAGCAGAGAACAGGGGTTCATACGCTTTCACTCTCCTTTTACGGGTTTCTATTTTTCTTGATTTTGGGTTCTCTAATCTTATGTTATTAACACAACGACCAATTATGATAAAGTGTTTGGGTTAGCGGTGGTTCTTTATGAAATCGATGCTAATCCATCCGATTCTGCATCATATTGAAGAGCTCAGATGTCAATCGCAGCTATCTTGGCAATTTGCAGCAGTTAGAAAAACGGTAGGCAAGTTTCCGCTGCTATGTTCCATGTTTCTTGTAGTGAGAATAATGACTTGTTAGGAGAAGTCACGTAAGTACTATAAATAGCATAAGCTAGTTGTTTGAGCCAAATACACAACACAATGGTCACTATTTATATTTCGTCAAAACCATATATTCCTTATCAAGCAAAACAAAATTTACCTACTTCACCTCCTACCTCTATTCCTATTTCAGGAATTGAAATTCATCTTCTAAATCCATCAACTAATACTGATTACTCTACTACTAATACTTATTCCATGGTCACTTGCTTAAAATAGTTTAGATTTAGTGAATAGTGTTCCTAAGACTGTCTCTCAAGTCATGAAAACTCCTCATTGGTTGTAGGCCATGAAGAAAGAACATGCTACATTATTGGCAAACAAAACATGGCATTTTGTTCACCCACCACAAAATGCACCTATCATATGATGCAAAGGGTGTTTGTAATTAAGCATGGCCGAGATAACTCAATTAAGAAATACAAGATCAGGCATATTGCAAAAGAATGCCATCAAATAGAGCGTATAGACTATACATAGATCTTTAGTCCTGTAATTAGACCCACTACCATCAAAATCATTTTATCCTTATCCATTTCAAAAGGTTGATGCTTGCGGCAATTTGACTTTAATAACGAATTTCTTAGTGGGGACCTCACTAAGCATGTGTATATGATTCCTCTCTTTGGCTTTTATTCAGGTACTAATGGTATGGTGTGTAAACTTGACAAGGCCATTTATGACCTAAAACGAGCTTGGTTTCTAAAACTTCAATTTACTTTGCTTACTCTTGGTTTCTCAAATTCAAAGACTGATACTTTTTTTTTGTTAGAATTTCTTCTGCCTTTACTATTTACATGTTGGCCTATTGGTGCGGAATTTAGAATACCACAACTGAACTGGCAAGTGCATCGGGTCGTACCAAATAATACCTCAGGTGAGTGAGGGTCGATCTCACGAGGATTGATGGATCAAGCAACAATGTTGAGTGATTTACTTAGTTAGACAAGCAAAATGGAGTGTTTTGAGTTCAAATTGCATTAAACAGTAATTCAGAGAATTTAAGAAAGCAAACAGTAAATTGGTTGTGAGAATTATATGAGAAAAGAGTTAAGGTTTTGGAGATGTTGAGATTTTCCGATTAACAATTCTTGTCAACTACCTTGATTATGCAAAAGATTCAATTCATAGCAAACTTTAAGTGATTAGATTCCAATTCCTTGGTCATTTAATCATCTTCTAACTCAATTAACTGCCAATTTCTTGATCACTTAATCTAATTAGAGGGTTTAGGTTCAAACCCTAGTTCATAAGCTACACAAAACCCTAAAGATCCAAAGATGATATGATTATATGTCACGTATCACATTAAATTCAGATAATTAGAGAGTTATGAGAATTCAGTTTCAAGTTGTTATTCAGGTGAGATAACTTTTTCAAGTTTCAACAAGAATTCAATTTAGAAGAGAGTTATTTTCCAATACACTCTAATCCGTAGGATGAAGAACGAAACTGATTCTTGAATATAAATCAATACATAAATCAGAAGTAGAAAATAATAATTATTAATCCATCATAGGAGGTTTAGTTGCTCATGGTGCGAAAAAATTCTAGCAGAGAAAAGCGTGTAATTCTGAAAAGTGTGGAAGAGGAGGAGAAGCCCTAGGCCAAGATATCTTCTCCTTTTATATCTAATCCTAATTAATGTAAAATATAATTTCTAAAACCTAAAAATATCTTTTCTTAATTCAAAACTAATTTTAAAAACTAAATTAAATCAAAAGATTTTGTGAAGATCACGCTGAAACCCTTCGCAATCAGCATTCTGGTGCCAAACTTGAGTCAGGTGAAGTTTGAAGCCACGTTCATGTAAGCCTCTCACGTATTGCCACGTTTCTAGTGCCAAACTTAGGGTTTCTGGCATTTGGCGCCACCTGGGTAGCAACCTTTTTACGCTGTACGAGGTCCCTGGCGCCAAACTTGAGGTTTCTGGCGTTTGGCGCCACCATGGCAGAGAAAAATTATAGACTATTATATATCGTTAGAAAGGTTTGGAAGTTGACTTTTCAATGCCACTGGAATCGCATCAATTGGATCTCTATAGCTCAAGTTATATTCGTTGGAGTGTGAGGAGGTCAATGTTGACAGCATCCACGAATTCTCTTTGCACTTTGCCAAACTCGCCCGAATGCCACCTATGATAAATCAGATTGCACAACTCAAAGTAGCATTCATGGTGGCTTAAAATACCTAAATTTTGATTTAATTTAACAATTTCACATGTAAATTTACAAAGAAAAGATAAGAAAGATGCTCATGCATCACCTATGTTGATGACATAGTCATCATAGGTAGTGATAACAGTGTAATTGAAAGTGTTATTGCTAAATTGAATTCAATTTTCTCTCTTAAAGACTTAGGTTCTTGGTTTATAATTTCACTTCATAGATAATGGATGCCTTTATGTCACTCAAAAAAAATGTTTATGATCTTCTGAAAAAAGGCTGGATGAATATGTCCAATTCTGTCCCTACTTCAATGCTACCTTCATTCAAACTTACTGTCCAAGGAAGTGACATTTTTGAGAATTCTACTTTGTACAGATCAATAGTAGGAGGTTTTCAACATGCAATTTTAATACATCCTGAGATAGCTTATGATGTCAATGGGGTTAGTTAGTTTATGCACAATCCTCTCCAACATCATTGGACACTAGTGAACATAATCCTTCAATTCTCTAAGAGTTCTGATTATAGAGTGTTTGCCTTTGCATATGCAAATTGAGCTGCGGATGATAGAAGATCCATTAATAACTATAGCATATAGTTAGGACCGAATCCAATCTTCTAGAGTAGTAGATCAGAAAACAATAAGTCGTAAGCAGATCTTCGACAAAAGTTGATTACAGGTGGTTGACAGAGGTAATAGTTGAGGTTATTTGGGTTCAAAAGTTGCTTGGAAAGCTCAATGTTAGATGTCCAACAGCTCCAATTATGTACTGTGATAATCTTGAGGCTATGTTGCTATATGAGAATCCAATTTTACATAGTCGCAGCAAATATTTTGAAGTTGACTTACACTATGTTAGAAATAAAGTTAGCAAAGGATTGGTTAAAATAGTTCACATTGCTTCTCATTCACAAGTTACAGATTCTCACCAAGCCCCTATTAATCATTGTATTTGATAATTTGGTTTACAAACTAAGGATTTTACATGCTCCAACCCTTAGTTGGAGGGAGGTGTATAGGGGTTTGGTGCCGTGTCGTCGCCTTGCTGAACCCTCAAATTCACTCATCATTGGCTCCTTGCTGCACTACCAAAGCTACTGAGTGAACCCGTCTTTCTCATCGTCTTCCTCCAAGTGGTAAGTTTCCCTGTTTGCTGTCTCTGCGCTGCTCTCCTAGAGATTGCCTTCACAGTATCTGTAGCTTTAATTAATTTTAATTTCATAGTTTTAGTTAGAGTTTAACTAGTTAGAGACTTAGAGTTTTTACTGTATTCCCTGTTTGCTTGTTAATTTTAATTTGAGCCTTTTTGATGTGCCTACTGCCCAGTGATGAATTTAAATATTGTATATCAATTTATATGAAACTCTAGCATAATAGTCACATAAACCACAAAAGATAACACCATTGTAATGCCATATTCAGATTATGGACTTTAGGCAGTAACGGAAAAATAGAAGAGAGAATTAAGACTATCAGTAGTATAAAAATATATAGGTGTGGGTCAAATTGAGTATGTTGTGCTATGATACAAAAACAAAATACAAAGCACTATTCCCTATTTATAATAATATTACAAAATCAAATCTTATTTAGATGAAGAAACAAATCTGAAGTATAAGGAAAATATAAACATGAATCCTAAGAGATAAACTGATAATGTAATATTTTAAGATATGATATGAGACATTATGTGATACTATAAGATACAGTATAGACATTTCTAAAATTTCAATTTATTTGTACCTCTCAAGCATTTACAGTTCTAAATTTTCAATTTATTTGTACCTCTCAAGCATTTACAGCTATAAATGTAAACAGATCCAATTTTAATATAAGAGTGGTGTTTTCTCTTCTATTTTTTTGCTTATTGTAACCAAAGAACTTCATATATTTCTAATTTAAATATTTAAAAAGTTTGATCTATTTAATTTGTGGTTGGTTAATGATTAACCATAGCTTTATAAAACTTGATGCATCTAATTCCCACTTTGATGGCAACTCCCCTGAAAGTTGATTTTAGAGCATACCTATGGTGAAGACAATGCATGCTTATTCTGACTAACTTGCTGAGTTTTGTGCTAAGCATTATGATATTGCAAAAATTTGGAAGCATATAGACATGCACCTCATTATTATGGACTACAACTATTGGTGGATGAGATAGGTGTTGAGGTTTCTAAGATTTAAGCTTTTGTCCTTTTCTTTATGTTGTACCCAAAAAGCAAAAGAAAACTCATTTTTCCACTGCATTAACACTTGCTGCTTTTCGAGATTAAGCTCACCAGAATAAGTAAAGGATATCAAATCGATGAAAAGAAAATGTATTGCATCCTTAAAAGTAAATTGCTACTATTCTCCATGAATTACTTAGCGGTTGGAATTTCTAGAGTTTAAAGCTAATGCTAAATATTAAACAATAGCAATATTTGTATTGCATATCTCTGTCCCTCAAGATACATGTTATGGCTCTTCCCTTTCTTACTTTGCATGAAAAATCTTGTATGCTTAATTGAAATGAACTGATCTTGTTTGCATTTCATGTGGAAATTTTATAAAGCTATATCTTCTTCATTCAACTATTGTGCTTTAAGGAAAAAAAAATATTTTGCTTTGGTTCTGGTTATGGTTGCCTGCTGCATAGTTCAATGACTATGTCAAGTGGTTTATGTGGTTTATTATGATTTTTAGTGTACTTCACTTTGTGTTTACTTATCTTAGTGGCTTAAACTTCCAATTCTCTACTATTTCACTTATGCATTCTGATCTTTATGCATTCATTGGTTGGATTTATGTTAATTTTATACCCTTAGTAATTTTAATTTTATTGATATAGGTAGTTTCAATATAGGTTTGTTAAGATAATTTCATGGCTAGTAATGCTAGAGAAGACACACAAAGCAATAATTTTCCTACCGATATTGAAGTTGAAGTTCAGAGTAATGCTAATCCAACTTCAGAAACTCCACAACCAACGGATAATAATACCTCAAATCCAGAAGGATCAAATCCTGTTGAAGGTGACAATAAGGCTAATGTTAAGAGTGCTTATTGGGAGTATTTTGATCGTTTTAAAGTTGAAGGTGAATGGAAGGCAAAATGCAAATTTTGCAAGAGTGTACTTAGTGCAAATCCGAAGAATGGTACTAAGTCATTGAGAAACCATGTGGACCGCTACTGTAAAAGAATAAAAGTGATGAACTCAAGGCAATCATCAATTGTTGAATCACTAGCAAAACAAGCACATGTGCAAAAAGTAAATGAAGATGGCTTTGTGTTTGATCCTTCAAAGACAAGAAAGTGTGTCGCCGAAATGATTATCCTGCATGAGTATCCTTTGAGTTGTGTGACCACCATGGACTGAGGCGATTGGTTGCATCAATGCAATCAACATTTAAAATGCCTAGTCGCAACACGGTTAGGAAAGACATCTTGAAGATGTTTGGGGATGAGAAGCTGAAGCTAACTCTTCAACTAGATGAAAATGATAGCAGAGTTGCAATAACTAGCGACATGTGGACTTCCAATCAAGAAAAAGGTTACATGGTTGTCACAGCTCACTATATCGATAGTTCGTGGAAGTTGCAAAAATGAGTTCTGATGTGTCACATGTTGGTACAAAAGAAGTTGATGAAAGTGGAAATACAAGCGTATTTGGGGGTGATGATTATATGGTGTATCTTAAAAGAAGAAAGATGACAAGGGGTTTATGTGTGAATGTTGAGTTTGATCATTATCTTGAGGAGGACATTCATCCTCCAAATGATCCTAACTTTAATGTTTTGAAATGGTGGAAGAACAATCAAATGAAATTTAAAGTTTTGGCAAAAATAGCCAAGGATATATATGCCATTCCGGTATCCACTGTTGCTTCTGAATCTGCTTTTAGTACAAGTGGTCGTGTGATTTCTCCTCATCGCGGAAAGCTCAAAGAAAGCATAATTGAAGCTTTAATGTGTGGCCAAAGTTGGCTGTGGGCAGCTTTAGGGAATAAATGTGACATATTACTTAATATTCATTTATGTTAATTTTTTACATTATAGTAATTATTTTATTAATTGCTATCTCTTTTGATTTTTAGGTTTAAATCTTGATCTTCAAACCTTTAATGATGATGAAGATGTGGAAAGTGATCAAGAATAGGTCGGGTAGGGCTAAAACCCGCCCCTACCCGCCCCACTGCCACCCCTAGAGGTGTAGAGCATAATAACTTAGGAGAGATCACTTAAGTAATATAAATAGCATAAGCTAGTGTGAGTCAAATACACAACAAAATAGTATTGAGTAATGAGTCTATAATTCACTAATACTAAGTATAACTCTGATTTCTCTGTGTTTCTTGTATCTCAAGCTATTCGAGTTTTACTGCATAATTTTGCAGAATCAATTCTTCATTTGATCAACAAACCTAAGTCTTGAATCATCTTTACAGTGACTCCGGTGATGTTGTTTTGCCTTTCCAGTTCTGACAAGTTCTTCTCATCCGCAAGTCTTATCTCCATCATCATTTCTAGTCATTGCTCTACGTGATGTCGTTCTTCTCTTCCTCATCCAAGTTGTCGTGAGTTCTTTGATCTCCTCTTTGCCCTTCGCATCTTTATCATTTAGCATAATTAACTTGTTTGAAGACATCTTCGCGTAAAAATGATATTGTGAATTGTTAGATGATTAAGTTAAATATATTTGGTCAAATATGTCAAATTATTTAACGGTTCGCAATGCCATTTTTATGAGACTATCCACCTTTTGATGTTGTATATTTAATTTGCCTTTAGATAGTGGGGTAGCCGTCCAGTCGTCCACAAAGTTGCCTCCTTGTTGATGATGATGTTCCTACTTTTATTGATTATTTGGGCCACGTAATTTTTTGTTCTTGTTGTTTATAGGTTAAATATCTCTGCATTTTGATTTTATTTTAATTATGAATTTTGATGTGTTAATAATATGTAAGTTTAACGATGAAGATATTATTATGTGTACAAGTAACATGTTGAATTTTATTGATATTAAATTAATAATTTTATAAATTTGTCAAAAATGATATTGATACCTTAAATAATTTCATTAATTAATTATTTAAACCAATTCGCGCGGCAGGACCACTACTTATTAGTGCACATCTTGGATGGTTATGAAATTCCAGCAGAGAGACATTGATTGGTGCTGGACCAAGATTTTGCCGTGAAATGCATATGGCAATTTGCCCAGCTCATGTATGTTCTTGATTGGTTTGATATTGAGAAAAATCAAGACATTGATTCTGAATTGATTCCGTGATTAACTATCTTTTTTTTTTAAACTTAATTAAATATTTGCAATTGGAGGTATATAATTAAGGCCTTGGTCTATCTTGAAAAATGAAGTTAATTTTTATAATTGTTGTGATAAGTACGATGGATGTTCATTTAATATGGACGGTTTATGATTTTTTAATGTTAAAGATTCATGTTATCAAAGGAGAATGAATTTAATGATAGTTGGAAGAGATAATTATTTATGTATATAAATAGATGAAGCATTAATCTGAAACAATAACAATACGAATACAAAAATACATCTCTTTCTTTCTTTTTATGCTGCAATATATAATATTAATATATGAATTATCTCTATTACATTTAGATCATTACATTGGTGAATATTAGTAATAGAATCTTCTATTTATACTTCTTTATTTTATATTTATTTTCTCTTTCTTATCTATTTATTTTACAACACGTTATCAGCATGAGACTCTGATCAAATTTTAGAAAGACTCAGGTAACAAAATTTTATTATGTCGAAACTCTCTTATCTTGAATTTAATTCTCTTGATATATTTGGAAACAACTACTTATCATGGATACTAGATGCTGAAATCAATTTTGATTCAATGGATCTTGGATATATCATTAAGACTGAAAATAATGCATCCCAGAAGGATAAAGTCAAAGCCATGATCTTCCTTTGTCATCATCTTGACGAAGGATTGAAAAATGAATATCTCACATTAAAAGATCTTGCAGATCTGTGGAAAAATCTTGAAGAAACGTATAATCATCAAAAGATAGTGATACTTGCTCAAGCTCAATATGAATGGACGCACTTGCGTCTACAGAATTTTAAATCCATAAGTGACATAACTCAGCAATGTTTCGAATCACCGAATGAAGTTATGTGGGAAAAAGATTGATATGTTAGAGAAAATTTTCTCGACCTTCTATGCCTCGAATATGCTCCTGTAGCAGCAGTATCGAGAAAAAAGACTTAAAAAATATTCTGAGTTAATTCTTGCCTTCTTGTTGCTGAACGTAACAATGAGTTACTTTTAAAAAATCATGAAATGCGCCCAGCTGGCGCCGCCCCATTTTTTGAAGCAAATGCGGCAAATCATAATCTTAGCAAAGGTAAATGGCAAATTTTTTGCCACAAGAAAAATTATGGAAGGAAGAAAAATTATGTCCACAAGAAAGAATCTCACCAAAAGTAGGATAAAGAAAGAAACAATGGGCGAAATAAATCAACAGAGGATAAATGTTTCCGTTGTGGTGAAAAAAGCCATGGGTCGCGTACCTGTCGTACCCAAGGTACCTAGTCGACCTTTATCAAGCATATTTGAAAAAGGACGACAAAGGAAATGAGGCAAATTTTGTTTCAAATGATGGAAAGTACAACTAATCGAGTGAATTTCGTACAACAATATGGTTTTTTCAAGATTCAATTGATTTGAAGTAACACACAATCGATTGAATTTCGCATGATAATATGGATTTTTTTCAAAATTCAATCGATTGAATTGCGCTGCACAATATGAATTTTTTCTCATCAATCGATTGAATTTCGCACGGCAATATGAGTTTTTTGAAAATTCAATCAATTGAAGGTGTTACACAATCGATTGAATTTTGCACCATGCTATATATTACGCCATTATAAATTTTCCTTATCAACATACATAACACTCACGCTAAAATTTTATGGTTTAGATCTATGTTCCTACTCAAGAGGGTGACCACTGATATTCAATTGTAATCTTCGTTAATGATCGCATAATCTATCACTTGGACACTCATTTTGATGTTGACAAAATTTTTCATCGCGAACGTGTTATTAATACACTAGTAAGACTAACAAAACTTCTTTTAAGCTTGGTTTATTTACTGATATTTTGTTTTTAAACTGTAACTACTTAATTGGAAACAGGCAAAAGTATTGGAGCAAATCATAATAGCGTAATATATAGAGCAGTGCAAAATTCAATCGATTGTGTAATACTTCCAATCAACTAAATTTCGAAAAAACCTATATTTCCGTGCGGAATTCAATTATTGATAAAAAACTCATTTTGTATAGAGCAATTCAATCGATTGAATTTTGAAAAAATCCATATTGTCATGCGAAATTCAATCAATTATGTTACTTCCAATCGATTGAATTTTAGAAAAATCTATATTGTCGTGTGAAATTCAATTGATTAGTTGTACTTGCAATTAATTGAATTACCAACAAACATGATTTTCTTAGTTTTTATGGATGTAACGGATCAATGGATAAAAAACTCATTAATTCGCATTGCCAAAATATTTATGGAGATCACGATTAATAGAAGATCTATTTTATTATTAAAGATTAAAGTAGCATCATATGCACTTCGAAAAAAGGAAAGGGAGGGGGGAGCGGAGTGAAAAAGGTTGGTTTTGTTTTGGAAATGTCAGGAAATCACTTTTCTACAACATTTAAACTAATAAAAAAATTTGTTATATCTTAAATATGATTTTTCACAAAAGTATTTTTTGCTTTGCGTAAATTTTTTGTATAAATTTTCTTTCTTTATTGTCTTTATGTTAAAAAAAAAAATTGGTTCATAATAATCGAATTGTAAATTTTTAAGTAAGAAAAAGTATTTTTTTCTAAAAACTTAAATTTATATAAGTGAAGACACATAAATAGATATATCTCTCTAATAGGGGAGCATATAAATTATAAGTAGAGGTGTTAAAATTTGCACAAATAAAACTGTCAATGTCGAACTCAAGTAAATTCTCATAATAGTCCATGAGATTCACGGGATTACTCAATGCAGATTAAGCTTCATGCACCAAAGTAGTCCTTGAGCTCATTTTCGATGATGACTCAGCTATTTCAGTACCGATGATGTGGTTATCATGTGCCATGTTGGACCCAGGCTGATCCCTCCTGTAAATCCCGCGAAATTAATAAATAATTCGCCAATAAATTAATTGTTCTTCAAAAAAATTGGAAAAATCAATTTTCATAATTTAGAGGAGTAGAAATATTAAAAATAAGAATTTTGACATTAATTTTAAAAATTTTGGTCCAAAAATAAACTACCGGACCGAACCGGTCAGACCGAACCTAAACCGGGGCCAAGGCCAACCTATTAAACACCGTGAACAAGCTTCATCTTCTTCACACCTGCAAAAAGCGTTGAAGGAGAGATTAGTGTAAAATCCCTAACCTAACTTCCGTCATCATAACTTTCAATGGAGTTTCGATTGACGAGGCGTCAGTAGCCACGTGTTCGTCTCAAAATTTTCTTCAATTTTATCCGAACAAAGTAGTAAAAATTTTGCATTTCTCATCCAATTCTTCTCCTCAATTTCGAGATTTTTGAGTTTGGGTATTGAAAAATTGAATGATTTGATGGTTTAGGTGAACTCTAACAGTGAAAAATCACTGGATTTTGTTCAATTGATATGTGGGTAAGGTAAGAAACTTTTGAACCCTTCTGAATCATTGAGTTAGTGAACCCTATGATGATTATAGTGATATTGTGTGAATTATATTGTGTTCTTGTTAATTTGGAGTTCAATTAGGCGGTTTGGAACGAAATCTAGGTGATTAAGCTTGAAGAATTGACGTTTGGAAGCTTGGAGCTTGTGAAAGGAGAAATTTTTTAGGTGTTCCAAGCTTAAGGAGGAATCGGCCAAGGTATGATTTTGGTTTCTTATAGTTGATATTTAATGTCACGTGAAAATTTAGGCTAGAAGACCTTAAGATAGGAATAAACTGAATGAATTATTGATGGATTATGTATATGGTTTGTGATGTGTGATTCAATTTTATAAACGGTTTGCTATTAGAGTTGGTTGGTTTTTGGAAAAGATTTAACATTGGAATTGGTTTGATTTTGAAATAATTTGATACTATAAATTATTTGAATGATCGATAGGTGTTTGGTTTGGTGGTTGGGATCCTTGAGGGGTGGCAAAAGTCCGAGTTTTAAAGGAGATGCTGCCGAAGTTTTTATGAAAAATTGGAAGCTTCGTTTGAAGTAGTTATTTAGAAGGAATTGGGTTTAAGGATTTTACGATTTGATTTTGAGTTTGATTTATTTAGAAAATAATGAATTAAGTTTTGAGTATGAATTGTTTATGAATGATGATGACATTGAGACTAATTGTTGACCCTCTGTCGCAAAAACGCTGACAATGTAGGGTAGGGGTGTTTGCGATGCGGTTTGGTTTGGTTTTTGAGGGAAAAGCCATCCGATCCGATCGTCTAATTTAACCACGGTTCGGTTTGGTTCAGTTTTTTTGTCAAGGCCATCTGAACCAAACCAAACCAATTAAAATCGGTTTGGTTTGGTTCGGTTTGTTCGGTTTTTTCAATCAATTCAAGAAAAATACTACCATACTATTTCGCAAAGTCATAACATTGAAATCGACAAAAGAATTAAAGAAGTTTAATACGACAATTAAAGAAGTTTAATAGTTCAACAGTCAACACAACTAAACAAGTTGGATACAAGTATATGTCTGTCCCCACTACTATCTAGTTCACATCATATCTATTTCTTAATATATCCTTTCTTCTATGTACTTTAGTAATGTGTGGGCTCCTAACATAATCTTTTTCATCCAAGGATCAGACTATATATAATAGTATTGGCTGTCTTTTTAAAAAGTACAGCAGATAGCTTCAATAATAAGTAGTTATCTAGACACATAAAAGATTTCTTAACACATGCAACACACACATAAGTAAAAAGTACTTTGAGTTAAACTTTAAGCTTCCTCTTACCTGGACGAATGCACCAGCTTGAATAATAAAGATCAACTCGTTTAGGTTTGTTGTGCCTTGGCATAGACGGACAGGGGACACCCTAAACAAATTGATATAAGAGATTAGAAATATAATATAAATTCTCAATCCCAAAAGAATGAGAAATCATATCTAGCTAAGAATAAGATCATTATCATATTTAGCTACAAGCTATTCCATGTCAAGGGAAATGACTTATTGAATCCCAATAACTTCACTTTAATATTGCTACGAGGTTGAGTAAACAATAAGGCAGCACACTTCACAATATTAGTGACATGGATTTCAAGTCTCTCCGTACTGATGAAGCTATAAAAAAACTAGTGTGTAAATATTTGCAGACAAGGGAAGAGAAAGGAAAATGGTATGTTTTGACACAAATTTTTTATGATAATAAGACAGTTATTCTTTTGAGCTGAAGTATCCTAGAAACTTGATAATAGTCAAATTTTCAACTAAAAAACTGAAAGCTAAATTACAACATCATAAGTCTTTGTTACAAAGCCATCACCATTTCACACTATTAGACAGCAGAGAAAACATTTACAAACCTTTGTTACGCAGTAGTAAGCTTGTCCAGCATCCCAAATTCTTCTACCAATGATATATTCTCTATCATTGCAAAAGAAGGGGAACTACAGCAAGCGAGAATGGCAATTCGCAACACATTAGAATATGCCAAAGGCAGTTGCAAGAAACATCTAAATCCAAAAGGAAGTTGAGATTGACTCCGGTGTCCAGTACTTACCTTGCGAACTCAATGCACCATCATAGTCCCAGAAACAGGGCACTCTTGTAAGGTTGAAGCATGTATAAGCATGTCATCCCACTTCAACTGATACTCGTCATCCCACAAGAAATCCCTTAATAGCTCCATATTGACTTGGGAGGAAGGCTGGGTGGGAGACTGGGAGGTGTTGGGTTGAACTGATGATCGTGGCCAGAACTCAGAAACGCTGCTGGCCTGCTGGGTCAGTGGGTGGCGTGCTGGGCTGAAGAGGAAGACTTCACGGTGGTGGGACTTCGGAGGATCTCTGCTCTATCCGCGAAGAGGAAGGCTTCGGCGTTGGGATTCGAGGAAGGCTTCGCAGTGGTGGGACTTGGGAGGAACGTAGGTGTCGCAGGTGTAGAGACTGAACGACGTGGGTGGCTGGCTCCGTGGCTGGGTGGTGGGTATGCAGAGGGAGAGATTTGGAGAAGAGAGAGCTACTGAGTACTGAGCTAGGTTTTGATTGGGGATTTGGGGATTAGGGACGCTGGACGCACACTCGCGCAGCACTGCAGCAACACTCGTTTCATTCGTTTGGGGGGTGAGGGGGTAGCAACAATGCATCAGTAAACACTAAACAGCAATTGGTAAACATTACCTGAATCGGTGGCTCGGGCTCCATATTGACTTGAATCGGTGGCTGGGTGGGAGACTAGGAGGTGCTGTGTTGAACTGTTGATCGTGGCTAGAACCCAAAAACGCTGCTGGGTGGTGGCGTCTCACTGGCATGGTGCTGTGCTGGCCTATTGGGTCAGTGGGTGGTGGCATGGTGCTAGCCTGCTGGGTTAGTGGGTGCTGGCCTGTTGTGCGACGGCTTCGTATTCGTGGTGCACCGGCGGTGGGGAATCTTTGCTCTGGGACTTCGTGGTGCTCTGGGATCTCTGCTCTGGAACTTCGTGTTCAGCATTGGGACTTCAGAGGAAGGCTTCGAGGTGGTGGGAGGAACATGGGTGCCGCCAGCCTCGAGCCTCAACGACGTGGGTGGCTGGCTCCGTGGCTGGGTGGTGGGTGCGCAGAGGGAGAGATTTGGAGAAGAGAGAGCTACTGAGTACTTATCTAGGTTTCGATTGGGGATTTGGGGGTTAAGAACGCTGGACGCACACTCACGCAGCACTGCAGCAGCACTCGTTTCATTCATTTGAGGGGTGGGGGTCTGGGGTTAGTAATTTTTAGGGGTTTTTTGCCGAACCGGTTCGGTTCGGTTCGGTTAGGGTTTTTGTTCATACCCTGGGTCGAGCTATCCGACCTGGGCTGATTAAAGATAAAGCGACCGACTTCTTCAGGTCAGAACCCCTGACCTCTTCTCTAAAAGAGTTCGGCCAAATCGACATAAGAAGCCCCATCAGGCCCAAATGAAGGGACACAGCCCAAATCTAAAGGCAACTAAGGCCTTGAAAGATAAAGGCGGTCCCCCTTGGAGATAAGATGACTTCACTTAAAGATAAGATAAGATAACTAACTTATCTTATCTAGAAAGGTCAGCCTACACCACTATAAATATACTGGAGCACCCAGGTATAACTCATACTCTGATTCTACCAAAAACCTGCTTAAAGCCCATGCTAACTTAAGCATCGGAGTCTCTTGTAGGTACCACCCCACTCCGGTGATCCAGGATCAGCAGCACCATCAAGTACAACGAGTCGGACACGTCAGTTCCGGTCACCACTGCAGATTTCAACCAAGACCGACCTACAGTTTCAGGTAACCTTCGGAATAGTTTTCATGGTCAAAACCAAAAACCGAACCGAACCGCAAAAAAACAGCAAAACTTTTTTTTCGGTTTTTTCGATTATCGGTTTGTTCGGTTTTCGGTTATTTTGGTTTGGTTTGTCGGTTTAGTTCGGTCCGGATCGGTTTTGAACACCCCTAACTACCAGGATATGTCAGGTTGACTATATAACCGATAGATGAGACTCATCACCCATAGGACAGGCATACATCATATGCATTTGTTTGTTTTGCTTGAGTATGCACTATTTTGGTTTGCTTTATTGTTTAACTCTGTTTATCTGCTACTTGTTCTACTTGCTGTAATTTCACCTCTATCTGTGTTTTTCTTGCTTGAATTGTATGTGTATATTTTCTGAGAGACTCCTCTTGGCGGAGGTGTGAGGGGGATGTCCCACCGGTGATTCGGAGGGTTGGAGGAGACAGAAAGTGAAGTGTTTAAGTTAAAGTTAGATTTAGAACTTGAATAACTTAGATAACTTAGATAACTTACTTAATTTCTGGTTTAGTTAGATCTTTAAGCTGAAATATGAGTGTCGGAGTTCTAGAAATGCCTCTGGCTTTTTTGGGACCTTTTATATTAACTATGCGGGCACCTTTACCACGCTGAGAACCCCGGTTCTCATTCCATACATATTTCTGTTGTTTTTCAGATGCAGGTCGAGAGGTACCTCATTGAGCATCTGGAGTTTCCCTGTGCAAGCAAAGTTTGGTTATTTTGGGATGTTGTACTTTGTATTTATGCTATGTATATATGTATGTAGATTTTTCTCTGTATATATTTTATGTTTGTCCCTCCTAGAGGTTAACTTGGAGAAACTGGTGTTTATTCTATTGTTTGAGTTTTATTTTGGGTTGTATATATATATATATATATATACTCCGGCCGGCCTTAACTTCGCAGGTCGAGTCTGGAGCTTGATATCTATGTTTTGAAACTCTGATATGTATATTATATTTTCAGCCTTCTTTTGATCTTGTCCATTCTGTTTTACGCTTATTCATACGAGTGTGACACGATTTTCTATTTTTTTTTCCTTTTTTGCTTAGCTTCTTTTTTTTAAGGCTCCTCGTTATAAATTTTTTTTTTCAACTATATTTATATAAGTCTTTTCTTTTAGAGGTCGTAATACCTCGCCACCTCTGCTTTACGACTTAAGCGTAGGGCTCTGTGTGGTAGGGTGTTACACCTCCTCTCCTTTTTCTCCCTCTCTACTGCACTCTTCTCCTTCTGCAGCCCTTTTTTCGGCAGCCCTCTGCATCACTTGCGACTCTGACATCTACTCTGCTAACCCCCTCGCCTGCCACCACGAGTGCATTCTCGCCGAGCCCTTCTTTGACTCTGCCAACTCTATCATCGAGGCCTCTGCCGCCTCCTTTAGCTTCGTCAACCCAATTGACGCTGCTGACAACAGCATCTCCTCTGACGGATTCTCCAACGACATCATTGCCTGGCTCATCCCCAACCAAACTATGACTCAAAGTTCATGGACACCTCAGACTATATCCTTCACCAAAGAAGAGTTAATAGTTAACTACATCCTTTTCCGAAAAGCTCTTTACATTTTCTGTGTCTTTTAATGCATCATCTTTCCCAACTTGAGTTTCTAGGTTATTATTAGTATATCCAGATTCTTTGGCATCAAGATTTGCAGAAGATTTAACAACTATATCCTTCTCATAAAAGCTCTCTACATGTTCGGTGTCTTTCAATTTATTATCTTGTACAATTTGATTTTCCTGGTTAATAACACCATCTTCAGATTCTTTGATGTCAAGATTCACAATAGAGAGATAACAAAAAATTTCTCCAAAAAAGCTTTCTACATGTTCACTCAATGCTGCTCAAGTGCAAACCCCAAAAAATTGATGTTGTTTTCGGCATTGCTAAGCAATTAGGAGTAGCATCCATTCCATCATCATTTACAACAACTTCAGATTCTTATGTCACCTACATTCTTCCTATGCCAAACGAAAAGACCATCTCAGATATATAATAGTTGTTCGGCCGGTACTGTTCCGATTCAAGTGGGATGCGATCGGCGAAAAGTGGCGGCAAAGCTACGCAGCTGTGAGGGATGGACTGTAAGGCGAGAGATGAGAGGGTGTAGGAGAGGTGGTGGGGGATAGGGAAGGGTAGGTCGAGGGAGAGGGAGAAAGGGATGGAGAGAGTTGAGGATGAGAGGATAGGGGAGAGGGGAGAGGGATGACAAGAAGAAGGGCTATTGAAGGAGAAGAGTGCGGTGAAGAGGAAGAGAAAGAGAAAGGAGAATAGGGTGGCTGATCGAGGGGTGATAGCGTGGCACATGATAGCTACGTCAGCATTGAAACAGGTGAGTCATCACAAAAAATAAGTTCAGGAATTATTATGGTGTCCGGATCGGAGCTCAATCTAAGTGACCACTGACCACTATAGTAAAAATGGAACCTCAAAGACCAAATTGAGTAATTCCGTGAATCTCAGGAACTATTATAGAAATTTACTCGCCAAACTCATGTTTTGATATTATTTATTTTTTTTTGCACTCTTTGTGTGTATATACATACATATATATTATGGATATGTTGAAATTAAAAGAAGATTATGAAAAAATTATGTTGTGATTTTATTAGTTTTTATTTTATGTGAATTATGATTTGATTTTAATTATTATTTTAAAAAAAACTTAAATAGATTAATATTTTAACCCATTTTATTTTGATGGCCAAACCAACCACATTTTTGGACAAACCTTGGTGGGCATAACAGGTAATCCATTTTAAGATCCCTAGCTAATTATGAGAAATTAATACGCCTATTTTATCCAGTTTTATTTTTTTTATTTTATTTCATTTTGATTTATTCAAGACAAATTATCAATGGCGGCGCATTCATTGTTAACAATTTCGAAATAAAATTAGGGTTATGTTAGGTAACCAATAATTTTTTTGAACAATATAAATAATTACTAATTAAATAAAAATATATTACACTTCTAAATTATTTATCTAAATTTTAATATTAGAATAACCATCTGAATTAAATAAAAATATATTACACTTCTAAATTATTTATCTAAATTTTAATATTAGAATAACCATCTTTATATTTAGTGAAATAAATATTCGATATATTTATTATTTATATTTTTAATATTTTTATTATCTACCTATACTTTTTACTTTTCCAAACGATGGTAGAACTCAAATTTATTTTAATTTATTCAAAAGTGCGTTATTTTTTTTCTCTTCAGAA
The DNA here is from genome assembly GCF_000816755.2 of Arachis ipaensis. Lineage (NCBI taxonomy): Eukaryota > Viridiplantae > Streptophyta > Magnoliopsida > Fabales > Fabaceae > Arachis > Arachis ipaensis. Next base: position 98,872,525 of record NC_029786.2, on the reverse strand, counting down.
CCTTAAATTACAAGAATCTCATCTAAACTACGGTGGGGTATTTATTTAAGAAGGGTTGGATAAGCAAGTTATCATTTTTAATTAAAGAGTAAACACCCAACTCGGTCCCTGTCCATTTTTAATTAGGATAACGCGATCCCTCACCAAAAAACTAACATACGCCGATCCTTGTCTATGCAAAAAATCACTCATCGCGCTCCCTCCCGTTTATCCCCCGTCCATAGTTGACGGAAAAAGCTGATATGTCACTTACCGGCACTGATCTGGCAGTTAGGCCAAAGTTAAGTGCCAAGGTGGATAAGTGGAAATGGACAGGGGTCGATTTGTCCCCCTGTCACATTAAGAAACGATGCCATTGCTAGGTTAATAAGAAGCAAACGTCTCCTTCATCATTTCATAACCCCCCAAGCCCTAACTCAAATTTACAGAATAACCAAAACCCCTCAACCTTCTTCGTGCGATAGGACAGAGAGTGGTGAAAGTAGCAATTGTTGGTGCTGACAAGGGTGCTGACAAGGCCGCACTCGGAGGACTCCTCTAACGCCGCAGTTGACGGAGTGACTGACGTCGTGCAGTGGAGGCAGCTTGAGTCGGCATTCAGGTTAGTAATGATTCTGGGCATCAAAAACATCATTCTAATCCAATATCTGTTCTTAAATTGTATGTGGGTGTCTTAGTGTTCAGTAGGTTGAAATGGGTTGCCTGGTTGTTTATTATTATAAATGTTGTGATACTGAATGAATTTTGAAGTTATTAGTTAATTTGTTAAATTATTCATGCTAATTGTCAGTATTTTAGATGATTGGCACAGTGATGTTAAACTGTCATGAATTGGATTTTGATTAGTAAAAATAATTTTCAGATGGATGAGATTGAAGTAGTTCCTGTTTTCCATCATGGAGGAATTTTTAAGAGGAATGCACAGGGCAAATTAGAATATGTTGATAGAAAAGTCAAGAAGTGGCCACCTTTAGACATTGATTTGGTAAACTTCTTTGATTTTGAAACGTTACTGAAGGAGTTGGGTTATAGGGAGTACAAGACTATGTTTTGGTTTGATTGCATGGCACCTGATTTGGAATCTGGCTTACATGTAATGAGGGGTGATACTGAGATAAATGACATGAGGTCTAACAAGATTAAAAACAAGGGGACAAACGAGATTCATATCTACTTTGATTACCCGGTTAGTGTGCCAGAAGTTGTGGATGAGGAGATGCAAGCTGAGGAGATTATTATGAGTGACTCATCTTCCTCAGGTGATGGGTATGAAACAACTGAGGACGAGCCATATAAGCCACCTCCTCCAGAATATGAAGAGACTCATAACAGTGACGATAGTGAGGTACAGAAAAAGAAGGAGAGATTGAAGAAAAAGAAGAAGAAAATGGTGTCACCAAGGAAGAGAGCTAGTTAGGGTCCAGCTGGGGAGGTGAAGGATGGACCAGATGGTGAGGTTAAGTCTGGCCCAAATAGGGATTTAAGCAAGGATGGCCCAACAAAAAATAGGGATAAGCCTGGACCAAGTAAAGGTGGTCCATGACTCCATGTTATTCTCCAAAGACAGCCAAGAAACGGGCTTCCAAGAGGTATTCTGGTAGGAGGAGGAAACATATTCTGAGGGATGGAAAAACTGGGGCAGAAGGTGCAGTAGTTGATGGGCCTGAAGCAGGTGGTGGTGTGGAGGCTAGACATGGACTGGCTGGGGATACAATGGCATCAAGTTTTGATATTGTTGGGGAAGAGCTAGACTCAGATTATGAAAAGCCTTATGAATATGAGAGTGAAGCATTTAATAGTCCGATGTCTGACGATGATGAAAACAGGACTGCATTTGATGCTTTTAATGAGGAGACAGAATATGGGGAAGTTGAATTTAAGGTGGGGCAAACATTTATCACAATGAAAAGTTTTAAGAATGCACTAAAGGACTACTTTGTGTATGAAGGGAAGGATGTGATGTATCTAAAGAATGAAAAGAAGGGGGTGAGGGCTGCATGGGCAGGAGAGAATTGTCCTTGGTTGATTCTAACCTCTTGGAACAGTGCTGGGGGGTGTTATCAGGTGAAGACACTGGTTAATGAGCACAACTGTGCTAGAGATTTTGGCAGTAATCTAGCTAGCAGAGAGTGGGTGACATCAAAGTTGGTGAAAAGACTACTGACTCAGCCTGATTTAAAGCCTAAACAGGCAAGGGATTATATGATTGAGGAGTACAATATACATCTTAGTGAGAAAATGATAAGCAGGGGACTGAAGGTTGCCAGAGAGATAGTTATAGGCAACGAACAAGCTCAGTATGGAAAGCTTCGTGACTATCTGATGGAACTACACAGGAGTAATCCAGGAAGCACAGCTATGATTGATGTCATACCTCAGCCAGAGTCACTGCCACTGTTCGACAAATTGTATATAAGTTTGGATGCATGTAAAAGGGGTTTTATAGCTGGGTGCAGGCCTCTAATCGGGTTGGACGGGTACTTTCTCAAAGGTTACTATGGTGGACAACTATTATCTGCAGTGGGGCAAGATGCCAACAACCACTTTTTTGTAATTGCGTATGCTGTGGTTCCGAACGAATGCAAAGACACCTGGGGCTGGTTTTTGTTAGTATTGAAGCAGGATCTGGGGGATTGCACTGAGTTGGGACTGAATTTTATCTCCGATCAACAAAAGGTCAGCTCTAAACCCTGCTAATTAGTTACTTGTGTTGAATAATTATGTATGATCTACGCTCTGATTTGGTTGGTAATCTCTGTTTCATTGAGATAAAAAATTTTTATTTTTCATTTATTAGTTGAGAAATTAATTCTTATGAGAGACTTTTTGCATGTTTGTTTATTCTTCTGTGATTTGAAAGTTGTAGTAGTTAGGTGATATGTTAAAATAGAATATTACATTTTCACAGACTTTGCTGCATTACTTAGTTGTGGAAAAGGAAAGTAATGGGTATGTTTGTTGCTAATTATCAAAAAATTGCTTTGACAACTTGATTTCAGAAACTGGAAATAATTTTAATTAGAAGCTACTCTTATTTTTTTGGTGAAAAGGTTAATTGATTTTTTTCTTTAATCTATACAATTATTATTGGCCTTTGCAATTCGTTAGCATGGTCTAAAGGGGTTCACTCAAGAATTTTTTCTTAAACAGATTTGATTGTGTATTAAATTTAGGACACCACTGTGATAGATAAGAATATGGTGATTGGTTGGTTTGTCTTCAGTTTCTACATGTGATAAGTCTATGAGAAGACCTCAATGAAATCAAATGAAACCTTAAAAAATTTGCAATATGATACAGGTGTCATGAAAACGGAGTGAAACTACTTGGCTATATCTACATGAATGGTTCAATTAAGAATTTGAGTGATTATGAGATTTGTTCTTCCTGGCCATGTGACTAAAATGGAACCATCATTATAAAACATTACTGTGACATTTTAATTGGATTTACAGTTATTTGTTGTCATAAATTTTATTAAACATGTATCAATAGCTAACTGCAACAAACAGCCTATTTCTTAGTTTTAATGATTAGCTAAGTACTTCTTGTTATCATTTATACTGATAAGGGAGAAGTCATGCATCACTTGCCAAATAGGTTTATTATTATATTACTATGGTTACATGTTCTTGCAAAATTTAGCTATCATGAGATGCTGTGCCTTTATTCATCTCTTTACTCCTTGACATACTGAGTTCGTTGTACCATGTGATGTACTATATTCTTGTGAAAACTATATGTTCTGAGTTGGGTCAAGAGCCAAGTTTGGAGTATATAACCCCGCAAATTTAGAAGTAGTAAACCAGATAAAATGTACTGAAATTTCTGTTTGAAAGATGGCACTCTGTGAAGTCCTAAATGGCACTCTGTGTCCTGTCATATGGATTTGGATGTTTTATTAGCATTCATTGAGATAAAATTTTTTTATTTTTCAGTTTATTAGTTGATGAATTAATTTTTATGTACTTTGAAGCCATTTTAGTTCGTCTCTATCAAAGTAGAGTCATGACTCATTAAGTAGCATACACCATTGCCTTTTGAGTGGCTTCAAATAAGTAAAAGAAAAAATGATCTCAAAACATTTTTAGCGCTTAAGCAATACAATAGTCCAAAGTGATATATATCATTTTATGAAACAGATTGATATGACAATTTTTAGATTTCAAATGAAATGAATGAAGCATTAGAAATTTAATATTTTCCATCATTGCTAATTAGAATTTTCTAATCATATCATGTCCTTGGACTGATACAGGAGTTAGCATTGGCTTTGAAGGAGATATTTCCGAGAGCTCACCATAGGAATTGTGTACTACATATCTGGAAGAACTTCATCAAGCACTTCAAAGATGAAGAGACAAAGCAATTGGTTTGGGAATGTGCAAGGTGCACCACACACACTGAATTAGCTGCTGCGATGGAGAAGTTAAAGCGAGTAAGCGCACCAGCATGGGAGTATATGCAAAAATTTGATCCGGCTGTGTGGTGTAAGGTGTACTTTAGTCATGGGTTGAAAGTGGACAACATAACTAATAATATGTGTGAAGTATGGAATGCAAAGATTGTGGAGCATAGGGAAAAGCCTATTCTAAGCATGTGTGAAGGGCTGCGGTGCTACATAATGAGAAAGATGGCAACGCACAAGAAGAAGTTGGAGGCTCACATTGGACCACTTGCACCAGTCCAACATAAGAAGTTGGATCAATTTATCAAGCCTAAGAGTCATAAATGGAGAGCTATATGGGCTGGTGATTCGGAAAGAGTCCTCTTTGAGGTTCATTCTCAAAACCATAAAGTGGGTGTGAATCTCCACAAGAGGACATGTACATGCAATGTATGGCAGTTGACTGGTAAGTCTAGTTATATAGTCATTGGATAATTATTTAGTTGTTATAATTTTTGGTTTATCATTATATTTTCATTGGCTTTTTCTAATTCTACATCAATTCGTTATTGTACATAGGAATGTCTTGTAGACATGCCGTTGCAGCACTAGCTAAAATGGGTCTTAAGGCTGAGGATTTCATGCATAAGTGGCTAACTATGGAAGCCATCAGAGCAACTTATTCACATTGCATTAAACCAGTCAACAGTGAAGAGTACTGGACACCTACTAATGCACCAAGGCCACTGCCTCCCACTATCAAGAGAGCTGCTCATAGACCTAAGATGAAGAGAAGAGCCGATCCAGTTGAGAGAGAGATGAGCACCACCAAGGCGAAGAAGACATTTGTTGTTACTTGCTCTAAGTGTGGCCAAACAGGCCATTACTACAAGACATGTCCGAATGCAGCACAAGATCCCAACTGGAAGCCTATGACTAAAAAGGAGAGACGAGCACAGAAGAAGACAACAACTCACAAATCATCAACTGATCCAACAACAAGCACTGATCCAGCAACAAACACTGCTCCAGCCACAAACACTGATCAGGTACAATGTGTTAGCTTTAAGAATTGACTTGTTCTAAACAATAACTTCTTTACTCTATGTTTGAGAATTGAGGTACAATGGCTGTGTCATGTACTGATTAGGTTTATATGTTGCTTTGGAATTGAGAAAGGTTGTGTTATGTACTGATTAGGTTTATATGTTGCTTGATTGAGAATGGCTGTGTTATGTACAATGGCTGTGTCTGAGAATTGTCTTTTGTTGCTTGCTTTCTATAATATATTGAATTTTGTCACAGAGCAAAGCCAGAAAAGCTAAGAAGAAACTATCCAAAAATCAGAGAGAAGAAATTTCAGTTTCGCAATCTGCACCACCAGCTGAGGAGGTAATTTTTTTTCTATTGTTTAAAAAAACAAAACCTGTTTCATCCAACAAATTATTACATCTCAATCCCTTAAATTTTTCAATCATATAGCTGATAAACCTACATTGTTACAGGCTGCAGGAAAAAATTCCAATGACAACCCTCCAACAGTTAGGGAGAAGCAGCAGATTGTTAGGCCTCCAGCTCCATCTTTCGTGCCTCCACCCATACCAGCACCGGGGCCAACCTTATGGTTCAAATCTCAACCTTTCTAAGCCCCAAACCTGATGCCTCACAGCTCACAGCTCCAATCAAATGACTCAATAGCTGCGAAGACTACTCTAGGAACCAGTCATGATGCGATTTCTGAAGAGACGATGGCAGCTGCAAATTCAACTACAGCATCACGACTTCTGAAATTTGTGCCAACACCCGGCTACCGGCCTCCAGGACTTAGGCCTCCTAAGCAAGGGTGACACTTATAATAGGAATTTAGATATGTGATACTGAGATATGTGATACTGTTATTTTGGTATATTGAGACTTTAGTTTGAAGGATACAATTATGTCAGCAAATGCTCATCTTATCACACAGTTCTTAGATACCCTAAAGTTATTCATTAGGTTGCATACATAGTTGTCCTAAATAAACAGGCAACCATAACCCCAATCAAAAATGCAAAAATACTACAACCTAACCCCAAGCATCTACTTTCACCCATTTTTTCCTGCTCTTTCCCAATTGATTTTCTAATCCAATCAACCTCATTTCTAACTCTTCCACTTTGTCATCCACCGCATCACTGAGGCCTTCAAATCGCTGCTGGTTCTTCTGCAATACCCTTTTTGATGTTGTCTTCGAAAAATGCTCATTAAAGGAAGAGACATAATCATCTAGCCATACAAAAAATGAGCAACATCCTTCTGCAGTCTACATATAGACAGATACAAAAAGGTTAAAACCATGAACAGACCTGGAACTAAATATAGAATTTTTTTACATTCAACACAAAATTTTACATGAACATACCTTGAATTTAGGGCATCGTAAGAATAACCTATTCGGATTACTTTTGGTCCCAGACATGAACAGAACAGCATCAGACCCGCAACAGCATTTTGGGGAGACCCATCTCTTCTTCCTTCTACCTACAATACTCTCATTAGAGTTCATGCTATAACTCCAACTATCACCAGCTCGCAGGTTGGAGGATGCACAACGTTCTCCACTTCCAACCATGGTCCCCTAGGGTTTCTTGTTTAGACTATGAATACTTTGTGAAGAGGTTGGGGAATGAAATGATGAAGGAGACGTTTGCTTCTTATTAACCTAGCAACGACGTCGTTTCTTAATGTGACAGGGGGACAAATCGACCCCTGTCCATTTCCACTTATCCACCTTGGCACTTAACTTTGGCCTAACTGCCAGATCAGCGCCGGTAAGTGACACATCAGCTTTTTCCGTCAACTATGGACGGGGGATAAACGAGAGGGGGCGCGATGAGTGATTTTTTGCATAGACAGGGACCGGCGTGGGTTAGTTTTTTGGTGAGGGATCGCGTTGTCCTAATTAGAAATGGACAGGGACCGGGTTGGGTGTTTACTCTTAATTAAAACTTTACCTTTTTAAGTTGTGAATAAGTCAGTCCGATTTGTTACTTTTGGGGAATTGCTTGATAAGTAAACGATAGTAGCTGCGTGAGTTAAATCTTAAAATAATTCTTCATATTGCCATCATACAATAAAATCGTTTATGAAATTTTAGTGGCATTAATTACATTTTTGAAATTAATAAAAATATACTATATTAATTTTTGACCCATTTTTTATTAACGACATAATAACATGACTTGATGACGTGGATTATTAGTGACACGTGTCACTCTATGATTTGCCCACGTATAATTAGAAGTGTTTAAATCTAAACCGATCCAAATTAAACCGCTCATCCAATCTGATCCAAACCGAAAACCGATTAAAGCCGCACTAATTCGGATTTGATTGGATTTTATTTTTTGCAAACCGCTGGATTGGATCGGATTTCGGATCTACTTTTCATAACCGATCCAATCCAATCCAAACCGCACAATGTGCTATAATATTATTATTTTATTATTATATTTACAATTATACTTATAACATGTTCAATTTGTTATACATTTTTTTATTATTCATATATTATTATTATTTAATAAATATTTTATGTTCAAAATGTTATTTATTTATTTATTTTAACTAACCTATAATTTTATTTATATTGTTATGTTATCGTTGGCTTTTTAAGATATTGTTAAGACTTGTTATGTCATTGTTGATTATTTAAAATTTGATATTGCGACTTGTTATATGTATTTAATTTTTTTTATTTAAAAAATCGCAAATCCAAACCGATCCAAACCGCTTGTAATCGGATCGGATCGGATCGGATTTCCAAAAAAATTTCATCCAATCCAAACCGCACCGCACATAGATTAAGCATTCGGATCGGATGACTTTTTCCCTTAAAACCGAACCAAACCGCACCGCGAACACCCCTACGTATAATGATATGATGATATGTTGACCAGTGACACGTAACATGTTGATATGGATGGTTGTGCCACGTGTCGCAACAGAATTCGTCCGCGTGTCATCTATGATGCCATCATTGTAGATGCATCAAATTAGTCCATCACTTTGCATTAAGTGACTCGTCATTTTAGTCCCTGAAATTGAATGTCATGCACCAAACTAGTCCCTTCATTAGTTTTTTCTCATTTTTTTTAAAAATTTAAAATTTTCAATATTTTGAATGCACTAATTTCAATTCTATTTTTTTACATATCGTTTAAATACAAGTACTTTTATAAAATTTTTTAAAATTTTAGTTTTAATTATATAATTTTTTCTATAATAATTTAACATTGGTAAATTTTGTAATATATAAGTATGTTATTATAAAAAAAAGAATTATATGATTGATCATGTTGTGATAAGAACAAATGAGGTGGATGCCCATTAATAATATGAGCGGCTGAAGTTTTCAAGGAAGAGACTTAAGATTCTTACGAAGACCAACTTTTAATAAAGGTTGAAAATGATGAATTTGTACATGTATAAGTAAGGCTTCATAGCCTAAGATATAAGACACACAATAATAAGATATAAAACTCTCTCTTTTTATGTCTCTCCGTGGGTTTTTAAGTTGCAATATAATAGTAAATATATAAATTACTTCTATTATAGTGAGATAATTATATTGGTAAATACTAATACTAGTGTTTTCTATTTACACATCTTTATTTTATATTTAGTACATCTTTCTTATTTATTTATTTTACAACACGTTATCAGCACGAGACTCTGATCAAATTTTAGGAAGACTCAGGTAATAAATTTTTATTATGTCGAAACTCTCTCATCTTGAATTTAATGCTCTTGATATATCTAAAAACAACTATTTATCATGGATATTAGATACTGAAATCCATATTGATTCAATGGATCTTGGAGATACCATTAAAGCTGAAAATAATGCATCCCAAAAGGATAAAGCCAAAGTCATGATCTTATTTCGTCGTTATCTTGACGAATGATTGAAAAATAAATATCTCACATTAAAAGATCTTACAGATCTGTGAAAAACCTTGATCTATAATCATCAAAAGACATCGATACTTCCTCAAACCCGATATGAATGGATGCACTTGCGTCTATAGGATTTTAAATTCATAAGTGAATATAATTTAGCAATGTTTTGAATCACCTCAAGAATGAAATTATGTGAGGAAAAAATAACTGATAATGACATGTAAGAAAACTTTCTCGACCTTTCATGTCTCGAATGTGCTCCTGCAGCAGTAATATCGAGAAAAAAGAATTTAAAAAATATTTTGAGTTAATTTCTTGCCTTGTTGTTGCTGAATACAACAATGAGTTGCTTTTAAAAAATCATGAAGCGCACCCAGCTGGCGCCGCCCCATTTTCTGAAGCAAATGCGGCAAATCATAACTCTAGAAGAGGTAAATGGGACCGAAAAATGACGAGATCTCGATAAATTATGTCTTTACAGGAGAAAAATAGGACCGAAACAAGACAATTATCAATGAAATATTTGCATATAATGTGGCATTAAATATCATGCATGAAAGTAAGGATCTTGAGCCAAGAACAGTCAAAGAATGTCGACAAAGGAATGATTGGCCAAAATGGGAAGAAGCTATGAAGGCTGAGTTAGACTCACTTGCAAAACGTGAAGTCTTTTGGACCTGTAGTCCGTACACCAGAAGATATAAAACCTGTTGGATACAAATGGGTATTTGTGAGAAAACAAAATGAGAAAAATAAAGTTGTACGCTACAAAGCTCGAATTGTGGCACAAGATTTTTCACAAAAGGCCTGGTATAGATTATGAAGAAATATATTCCTCTGTAGTGGATGCAATAACATTGCGTTATTTGGTCAGTTTATTCGTATACCATAGACTACATATTCATTTAATGGATGTGATAACCACCTACTTATACAGATCATTAGATCGTGATATCTATATGAAAGTCTCTAAAGGATTAAAGATATCTAAATCATCCAATGAATATTCACAAGGGTTATACTTAGTCAAATAGCAAAGATCCTTATATGGTCTAAATCAATCTGGACGAATGTGGTATAATCGTCTTACTGAATATTTGGCCAAAAATAAATTTAAGAATGATGATATTTGTCCATGTATTTTCATAAAGAAATCTGCATCTGGATTCATTATAATTGCTGTGTATGTTGATGATTCAAATATCATTGGAACTCTTGAAGAGATTCCAATAGTTATAAAAACTCTAAAAGAAGAGTTTGAGATGAAAGATCTTGGAAAGACTAAATTTTGTCTCGGCTTGCAGATCAAGCATACAAAAAATGGGATCTTTATTTATCAAACAATATACATAGAAAAGATCTTGAAGATATTTTATATGGATAAGTCACATCCATTAAGTACCCCAATTATCGTAAGGTCTTTGGATGTGGAAAAGAATCAATTCCGTCCTAAAGAAGAAAATGAAGATATCCTTAGTCCTAAAGTACCATATTTTAGTGTCATTAGAGCACTAATGTATCTTGCTAATAATACACGACCTAACATATCATTTGCGGTGAATTTACTAACAAGGTATAGTTACTCTCCAACCAGAAGACTTTGGAATGGAATCAAACAAATTTTTTAATATCTTCATGGAACGGTTGATATGGAATTATTTTATACTATGGATCCAAATCATAACTAGTTGGCATTGCAAATGCAGGATACTTGTCTGATTCACACAAAGGGAGATCTCAAACAAGATACCTATTCACATATGGTGGTACAGCTATATCATGGAAGTCCACGAAGCAGACAATAGCAGCAACCTCTTCTAATCATGCTGAAATACTAGCGATACATGAAGCAAGTCGCAAGTGTTTTTGGCTCAGGAGTTTGATCCAATATATTCTGTCATCATGTGGACTGATTGATCAGAAGATAGCTCCAACTGTTCTGTTTGAAAATAATACAGCATGCATTGCTCAACTTAAGGATGGATACATCAAAAGTGATATAACAAATCATATTTCTCCCAAATTCCTTTTAACTCATGATCTTCAAAATCAAGGGACAATTGATGTCCAACAGATCCGTTCAAGCGATAATTTAGCATATTTATTTACAAAATCACTCCCAAAATCCTCTTTTGAAAGGTTGGTACATCAGATTAGGATGCACCGATTTCGAGATATTAAATAATGTCGACAAGAGGGGGAGACTGTACTCTTTTTTCCTTGGTCAGATTTTTTTCTATTGGGTTTTCCTTGACAAGGTTTTTAATGAGGTAGTCTCCATCACAAAGGATATTGTACTCTTTTTCCTTCACTAAAGTTTTTCTCATTGGATTTTTCTTTAGTAAGGTTTTAATGAGACATACTCCTAAATGGTCATTTAAGAGGAAGTGTTGTGATAAGAACAAATAAAGTGGATGCCCATTAATAATATGGGCGGTTGAAGTTTTCAAGGGAGAGACTTAAGATTCTTACAAAGACCAACTTTTAATAAAGGTTGAAAATGATGAATTTGTACATGTATAAATAAGGTTTCATAGCCTGAGATATAAGACACACAATGATAAGATATAAAACTCTCTCTCTTTCTATTTCTCTCCGTGGGTTTTTAAGTTGTAATATACTAGTAAATATATAAATTACTTCTATTACAGTGAGATAATTATATTGGTGAATACTAATATTAGTGTCTTCTATTTACACATCTTTATTTTATATTTAGTACATCTTCTTTATTTATTTATTTTACAATAGATTAGACAAATTTTTTCAAAAAGAAATGTGTTTTTAACAAGAAATTAAGAATTAAAATACACATTTTTTTCGGTTCTTATAAAATACACGTTTTCATTGTGTGTAAATGGGTTAGACTGAAGGAACTTCAAGCACCCTGACTACCATCTCCGACCGAAAGAGGTCGGAGATGGTAGTGGAGGTGCTTGAAATATCTTCACGTCAACTTCAAGACGGCGGTTAGGGGTACCCGCAAAATTTCTTTTTAATAAAAGCACTTGTATTTAAATAATATGTGAAAAATAGAATTAAAATTAATGGATTCAAAGATATTAAGAATTTTGAATTTATAGAAAAAAAAAAGGAGAAAAAACTAGTGAATGGACTAGTTTGATGTACGACATTCAAATTTAGGGACTAAAATGAGTCACTTAACGCAAAGTGAAGGAATAATTTGGTGCATCTACAATTATGACATAATAGATGACACGTGGACGAATACTGTTAGTTGTAATACATGGCACAAACAGACACGTGGCCAAATAGCACTATGACACGTGGCACAACCGTCTACGTCAGTATGCCACGTGTCACTGGTCAACACATCATCATACCATTACATGTGGCTAAATCATGGAGTGACACGTGTCACTAACAGTCCACGTCATCAAGTCATGTCATCACGTCGTTAATGAAAAATGAGTCACGGACTAACGTGGTGTATTTTTGTCAATCTCAGAGACGTAATTTGTGCAATTAGAATATCATGGACGATTTTAGTGTACGAAGTCAATCTCAGAGACTATTTTGAGGTTTAACTCATAACTGCGTATTTGATTTAATTGAAACAAAAAAATTTTCCTTTTCGTATATTTTTTATTTAAAAAAAGAT
>NC_029786.2:98856768-98859294 GCF_000816755.2 Arachis ipaensis | reverse complement strand
TAAAAAATATATATATAAAATAAAAAATTTATAAAATTAATATCTTAAAATTTATGAATGGAATGTATTAATAACTTTTATCTTACATAATTGTACTTAATTCTTAACGTGTCTCTTTCCGATAAATAAATACTGATATGTATATTATCGTCATAGTACACACATATTATCGTCATAGCTAACAATATAAGAAATGGCTCCTAAAAAATTACTTATGAGTGAGTGATAGATCTAGAAAATTTTAATAGTGGGAGTAAAATATATATAATATAATAATAATTTGAATTTAGCTAATATATGTCCTAAAAATACATAATAAATTTAGTATTAGTGGAAGATTTTAAATTTTTTTAAATTAGTTTTTATATTAAATTATTTGTCTATATAAATATTCATATTTTTATTAAATAATAAAAAATACTAAAAAATTAACAAAATTTATTATTTTTTATTAATATTTTATTTATTTTAAATTTTAAACTTTTATTCTTAATATTATAAAATGAAGTATATATTAATTTAAAATAGCGACTAATATTAATTGTTCTTCCTTGCGAAATAGATGGCCCCTAACTATGGATGATTGCCGAGCTATCACCTCGGTGGCTGAACGTCCAATCTTTGAATCCGAGCTTTCTTCTCAACGTGACGTAAGAGCGCGAGCAAATGAGAAAAGGGGGTGTACCTGCAAAGACACTCCAAAGCTTAAGTCAGTATCTCGTATTATTCAAACTCGCCGAAGAAAATACTTTACCTTACTTTATATGATGGGCTGTTCGACCGTTACGCTTTGGCATTAAGGTCAGTTATAAAAATGGTGGATAACGTATCTGACTTGTGAACCGTTTGATCGTCGGTTATGATAGGAGCATTTATTTGACCGAGTTATAGCTCATAAATGGACGAGCTATAACGGATGACGCCGAGTTATAGCTCGTTGATAACGACCATATCACAGCCCCCAAGCTTAGCTTGAGAAGAGTTTTTAATGAAGCAGGTTGAGCTTCTTGATGAGTTATAACTCAGTTGGATAGGTTACTGAGTGAGCCCCCAGTTTAATATACTTCGTTAAATAACTATTATTGTTGTGACGTGGGGGTCGTGGCCTTGCTTTGGTGAGGAGAGAGAAAGATTAATGGATGCATTAAAGGCTTGTTGCCTTTCCAAAGTGGCTGCGTCGTTTGATGTGATTGGGAAGCAGTTTCATTATTCGAAGCGTTTGTACTAGCTTTATTGGGTTACTACTTGAAGTTATACTCTAGTTTCTTTTGGTGTTTGGATTTTTCTTCTTGGTAACAGAATGAGCAAAAGAGGTATGTATGCTTTGTCTCTTTGCTTTTGATTTACTACTTCCTTCTTTTTCTCTTCTTGTTTGCTTGCTGTTGTGTCTTAATGGGGTTTGAGAAGGAGAAAAAGGGTGATATTGACTAGTCTTATGACTGGGTTGGTGAGGATGTGAAGTCCCGAATCTCCCTATTTCGTGATAAGTCTACTGTGAAGGAAGTGAATGCAGGAAGAATTGTTAGGGCTGGTTCTGGGGTTCAGGTTGAGTTGCTGTCATGTAGTAATGATGATAGGGTGTATCATCGGGGGCAGAGTTTCGAGTTCTTTTACATGCACAGCTGTGTGCTAGAGGAATTAAGGGTGAAATTGCCATTTACAGAGTTTGAGTGTCAGGTTCTGAAACAGTTGAACTGTGCTGCATCTCCGCTTCATCCTAATAGTTGGGCGTTTCTACGTTCCTTCGAGATTTTGATGGAATATCTTGAGGAGACGCCATCGGTGGACTTGTTCTTTTCTTTATTTCAAGCAAAAGGGGTGTGGAAAGGGGATTGGATAAATTTCAATAGCACCCCTGGGTTTGGTATATTCAAGTTATATAAATCCTCTTTCAAGGATTTTAAGAAAATGTATCTTAAGGTTAGAAGTGTAGAAAAATATTTTCCCTTTTATGTTGATAAGAATCTGACCGAGAAGTTTCCTTTGTGGTGGTGTTCTGAACCGCAAAATATACTCGGTCTCGAAGTTATATCGCTGAGGAATGTGTGTTTGATTGAATTTTTGGTTGAGGGTATTGATCGTAAGGATCTGATATCTATGTATGAGTTACTCAAGTGGGAAGACGATAAAGATGCTGTCATAAATTACCTGGGTGAGTTTGGAGTTTTTGTTATTTGTATATTAATCTCCCATGAGTTGCTGACAGATGGTGTATTTGTATTGCAGGTGGGAAGTACCCTGGGGTTTTAGCTGCTTCTCTCAGGTCACGCTTTAAAAGTAAGAATTTGGAAAAGGAGGTGTCGTCGTCGAACCGTTAAAAAGGGGGGACGGCCAGAAAAGTTAGCCAGCCTCGTCAGGGGCGTAGGAAGGTGATTGCGAGGAAAAGAAAGTCGGGCGTGGTGGATTTGTCCGAGGATTCTAGTGAGAAGGAGAAAGGAGTGTCTTTAGAAGAGATTCATGCCTTTGTGGGAAATCAGAAAAAACTTCATGAGATGTTTGAGCTTAGTGAGGGTGTGTCTGTGTGGG